>NW_006922191.1:1332081-1372973 GCF_000298275.1 Orycteropus afer afer | reverse complement strand
GTTTATTTATTGAAAGTGTTATACAAGGTAATTTTTAATATGATGGTAATATATTTGATACTTGGCTGCTATACAACATTATCCTTAAAACAGTCATTCATGGTGAGAATATTGCACAGAGTAGGCACTTTTGAAACAACCCAGAATGCAAAACATGAAAGATAATACTTTTCAGTGCAAATGACATCATTTATGAGAGGTTGTACTTTTAAATACCCTATTATTACAGGTGCTAAATATTACATATGTTTGCTTTATTTTAAGTTTATCCTAATATGACTATTACTGGCTTTTTCTTTTCTTTTCTTTTTTTTTCTGGACTGAAATGAAAGCAAGAAATACTAGATCACCAAATCTTTTAGTCTGCTCATGCCATATCTTAATAACCTGTAGACAAGTAAGCTAATCTGGAAGCATATTTTGTTTATCTGTCTTTTTCTTTCAAAGATGGCCAGTTCAGGAATTGGCAATCTGTGGGTCACCTTTATCTAATTTGTAAGTAAGCGTATTGTTGTTGCTGTTGTTGTGTGCCATCAAGTTGGACCTGACTCATAGCCACCCCTCTTTGGGTTTCCGAGGCAGTATCACTATGGAAGTAGATTGCCCCATCTTCCTTCCGAGGAGTGGCTGGTGGGTTTGAACCGCCAGCCTTCTGGTTAGCAGTCAAGTGCTATAAGTGAAGTGTTATTAGAATACAACCTTTTCCATTTTATTAATATTGTTTATTGTTGCTTTTCCTACAGCAGCAGAGTTAAGTAGTTGTGACTAAAACCATATGGTCTGCAAAACCTGATATATTTACTATCTGTCCCTTTAAAGAAAAAGTTTATCCATCTCAAATCTAGTTTACCTTAAGACCTGCTTTTAAGTTGTTTGCTTGGTACATGCACTTACATAAGAGAAAACTTGTCACCTTGTAATATTATATTGCTTAAAAGCACCTTACAGATTCCACTCACATTCAGGTAGAGAGGATTATACATATGCATAAATAAGAAGAAGTGGGAATTATGGGGGTCATTTTAGGGTATACTCACTACACATTTTTCTATTGCCATTTATGGTAGTTAAGGTTGTGTGTCAACTTGGCTGGACCATGGTTTTGAGTGGTTAAGCAGCTGGATATAATTATTCTCTATGATGAGACTGGATGTGGATTAATCAACTCCATGGTGAATCTGCTGTGAGACGTTAATCAGGGGAAGGGGAGTTGCCTGTGGGGTGTGGCCTGCTTCTAGTATATATGGAGACATTTTGAGAATGTTCTCTAGCTTATGGCACATCTGGATCCTGCATTTGATCAAGTCTTCATCTATGTGGCCTGCCGTGTTGTCTGCTGATCTTGGAATTCTTCCTGGAGTTGAACTAGTGACTTTTGTGTTGTCTGTTAATCTTGAGTCTATGTTGTTTCTACATGTTGATCTTGGGTTCATCAGCCTCAGCAAGCAGCCAGTAGCTGTATGAGTCAGTGGGCCTGGAACAGTAGGTGGAGCTGATGCCTAAGGTCAAGAGGCCTTCACCCAGCTGTTAGAACAGGCACTTGAATTCAGATGTCTAGCCTCCTGAACACCTCCTAAATCACTGTTTGTTAAAGGCATCCACTTGTGGTGTGTCTGTTGTAGCGGCACTAGAGAACCACAACACCTTTCACCATGTAGAATCTGTACAAGTTTTGCTAGCTGTTTTTGTAACTAGAAGCTCTTAGGGTTTTCTTCATGTTTAATTTTTTAGCAGTTTGACATGTGTCTTTATCCTATTTAGTTAGCTAAACTTACTTTGAGGAGCTCTGGTAGCATAGTGCCTAAGGCACTTGATTGCTAACTAGAAGGCTGGCGGTTCAAACCCAGCAGCCACTTCTCGGAGGGAAGGTTGGGTGATCTACTTCCGTAGCGATACTGCCTCGGAAACACAAGGGGAGGTCACTATGAGTCGAGTCCGACTCTACGGCACTTAACAACAATGAGCTTATTTTGACTTTTTTAATTCAAGCTTATTTAGATTTTAGATTTCTAGTCTGTTGTCCTTTAATAATTTTGGAAAATTGTTAGCATTTATCTTTCGAATATTTCTTTTCTTCATTCTCTGTCTCCTTTCTTGATTGTCAGTCACATTATCTTGCTTTTTCAGGTCTCAAATGTGTTATTGTGTGTCAGATATTATGTATGGAAGAATGGTAGAGACTGAAATAAACAATATTTACCCAGAAATGAACACATTTCTTATCCTCATCAGGCTACTGATTCATTCTCTAGTTGGCTAGGCTATGTTATAGCATTATTTAGATCCAACATACCACTAGCTTCAAACGTTATGAGGGCAGCATCTGGCCTTTCTATCAAGGTTCATGATCAGAGTATAATTGGGACTCCAGAGATCTATTTTGTTGCTGTTCACTGTGCAAATCAGCCACCTATTTTCTGAACACTGAGAAATCTTTCTCTGCTATACAGCCAGCTAAGTTTTGATGTTTGGGGAATTTTCTTTGCTCTCCAATCCACAATCATGTTGTCTGAGGATTGGAAGATCAGTCTTCATCCTGTTCCATATCCTTAGATTTTAGCCGTCACTCTCGTACTCCATGAATCCTGTAGTTCCTCAGTATTCTGATTTTCTCTCAATATTCTTGTCACACTATTTTTGGCAGGTGTTTTCATGCACTTGATAAATGCCTAGAATCCTATGTAGGGATCTCTCTTAGCTCTCTTTTGTCTTCGGTCTTTTGCTTTCCCAGTATATGCCGTAAGCATTGTGTGAAAGAATTGGCCACTAGGTGCAGATTCATTCTGTGGATGAGATGCTTTGGGATTTTAATCTATCTTTCCAATATCCTTCTGGTCATTAATTTTTTATGAGTAGTCCATTCTGTTTCATAGTGCCCCAACTCTGGAATGCTTCTTCTCCTCTTGCCTTACCTTTCCATCAGTGATGAAATTAGCTTTGTGTCTAGGAAGGGCTTGCCACTTTCTGGAGTTCAGTTTATTAAGATATTTTGCATCCTTAGCTTTCTAACTGTTTTATAGAACTATGATATTATATCTTATTAAGGCCTTTGTTTTCCTTGTGACTTTCTTCATGGTAAGTAGAAATTTACATACTATAAACAACTTATAAAATTAGTCCAACATTTATCAATTTAAGCACATGACAAGTAATTTGTTCTCTATATATGTGTCAAATAAAAATACATTTTAAAAAATAAAACAAAACAAACTTGCTGTTGTTAAGTCTATTCTGACTCATAGTGTGCCTATGGCACAGAGTGGAACTGTCCCATAGTGTTTCAAAGTCTGTAAACTTTACAGAAACAGTTTACCACATCTTCCTCCCAAAAAGAAGCTGGTGGGTTTGAACCATCAACCTTTTGGAGAGCAGCTTCTGAGTGCTTTAACTGTATTTCCACCAGAACTCCTAAAAATGCATTTAGTTATGGAAATATTAATGTAACAGATACACGCAGGCTTAGAAATTATTCATTGTTGTTGTTGTTGTTATGTGCCGTCGAGTCAGACCCGACTCATAGTGATTCCTCCTTGGGTTTCCGAGGCAGTATCGCTACAGAAGTAGATTGTCCCATCTTCCTTCCGAGGAGTGGCTGGTGGGCAGTAAGTTACAATTCGAAGCTCTCACCATTCAAGGCTGTGTTAGAGTATAGAGCAAGTCATTGAATCTTTCTATGCCTTGGTTACCACCTAGTAGAAGAACTTGAGTTAAAACAATGAGTAAGGAGACAAACGGAGCTGTGGCTGCCAGCTTTCCAGAGTGCACAGTGATTTTGAATATTTCCTGTAAGTAACCTAAGAATTGGCTCTGCTTACTAAAGACTTCGTGGGCAAGGACAGCATCGCTGCCTGACAACCTGAAAGGAAAACCACAATTTAGGAGACAGAAGAAGGAGACAAACAGACTTGTGGACTACAGTGGCTATCCTGAGGGCACAGCCATTTTGAATATTTGAAAGCAGCAGGCACGAGCATTTTAAATATATGCAAGTGGTTTTTACCTGGACAATGACATTCTACACCAGCAAGGAAGTCTCTGAAAAGGAAATAAATAAATCACTACCTTTTAAAATAGCTGTAAAAAAGATAAAATATTTGGGAATAAATCTTACCAGGAACACAGAAAACCTATACAAAGAAAACTACAAAACACTACTTCAAGAAACTATAAGAGATGTACATAAATTGAAGAACATACCATGCTTATAGACAGAAAGATTGAACACTGTGAAGATGTCAATACTACCCAAAGCAGTCTATACACTCAATGGAGTCTCAATCCACATTCCATCAAGATTCTTTAAAGACATGGAAAAATCAATCACTTATTTTATATAGAAAGGAAAGAGACCTTGGATATGCAAAGCACTAGTGAAGAAGAAGAAAAAAGTAGGAGGTCTCACTCCTACATGTCAAAATCTACTATACACCCCCAGTTGTCAAAACAGCCTGGTATTGGTACAAAAACAGACACATCGACTAGCACAATAGAATTGAGAACCCAGGAATAAATACATCAACCTATGGTCAGCTGATCTTTGCAAAAGGGCAGAAATCCATTTAATGGGGAAGAGATAGTCTCTTTCACAAAACTGGATATCCTTTTGCAGAAAAATGAAACAAGATCCATACTCACGCCATACACAAAAATGAAATCCAGATGGATCAAAGATTTAAATGTGAAACCAAAAACTATAAAGTGCATCAAAGAAAAAATAGGGGCACTCTTAGGGGCCCTAATTTATGGCATAAATAGATTATCAAACATAACCCAGAATGCACAAACAGCAGAAGATAAACTAGATGATTGGGACCTTCTGAAAATTAAATTCCTATGTGCATCTAAAGACTTCTCTGGAAGAATAAAAAGACAACCTATGGAATGGGAAAAAAAATATTGGCAATGATATATCAGACAAAGAATTTATCTCTACAATTTATAGAAAACTCCAATACCTCAACATCAAAAAGACAAAAAATCCAGTTAAAAAAAGGTATGAACAGACATCTCACCAAAGAAGATATTCAACCAGCAAGCACATGAAGAAATATTTGTAACCATTAGGCATTAGACAGATTCAAAGCAAAGCAACCGTGAGATACCATCTAATCTTAGCATTAATAGCAAAGTTCAACAAAACAGAAAATGATAAATGCTAACAAGGATGTGGAGAGATTGGGACTCTCATACACTGCTGGTGGGACTGTAAAATGATACAACCATTGTGGAAGTCAGTATGGTGATTCCTTCAAAAGTTGGAAATAGAAATATCATTTGACTCAGCAATCCCATTACTAGGTATATATCATAAAGATATATTTGAACACTTATAGGAGACAAACTTGTCTGTCAGTTTGCCATACTGTGGTGGCTTGCGTGTTGCTGTGAGGTTTGAGACTGTGCCACCATGTTTCAAATTTCAGCAGAGTTTCACTTGGTGCACAGGTTTCAACACAGATTACAGACAGACAGACTAGGAAGAAGGAAGAGGCCATCCACTTCTTAAAGAATTGGCCAGGGAAAACTTTATGAATAGCAGAGAAACACTGTCTGATACTTAATTGCACAAATTTATGAATAGCCTGGGAACATTGTCTGATACAATGCAGGAAAGCTCTTAAAATACAACTGGGAAAGAGCTGTATCATCAGAGTAGAGCCAACCTTACTGATAGAGATAAAGTAAAGCTTTCAAGACTTCCATTTGCTGATGTAGAATGACTCAAATTGAAGAGAAACAGCTGTAAAAATCCATTAATAATCGGAACATGGAATGTACAAAGTATGAATCTAGGAAAATGGGAAGTTGTAAAAAATGAAATGGAATTCATAAACATTGATATCTTAGGCATTAGTGAGCTAAATGGACCAGTTTCAGCCATTTTTAATCAGATGACCATATGATCTACTATGCTGGGAATGACAATTTGAAGAGGAATGGGGTGGCATTCATCATCACAGAGGATGTTTCAAGATCTGTCTTGAAGTACAATACTGTCGGTGATAAGATAATATCCATACACCTACAAGGAAGACCTGTTAATACTACTATTATTAAAATTTGTGCACCAACCACCAAAGCCTAAGATGAGGAAATTGAAGATTTTTATCAACTTCTGCAGTCTGAAACTGACCAAATGTGCAATCAAGATGTGTTAATTATCACTGGTGATTGGAATGCAAAAGTAGCAAAAAAAGAAGAATCACTGGTATTTAGAAAATTTGCCCTTGGTGACAAAAATAATGCTAGGGATCTCATGATAGAATTTTGCAAGACCAATGACTTATTCATTGCAAATACCTTTTTTCAGCAACACAAAGGGTGGCTATCCACATGCATTTCACCAGATGGAATACACAGAAATCAAATTGACTACATATGTGGCAAGAAGTGATGGAAAAGCTCAATATCTTCAGCCAAAATAAGGTCAAGAGCCAATTGTGGAACAGACCATCAACTGCTCATATGCAAGTTCAAGTAGAAGTTGAAGAGAATTAAAATAAGTCTATGAGAGCCAAAATCTGATCTTGAATATATCTCTCCTGAATTTAGAGACCATCTAAAGAATAGATTTGATGCATTGAACACCAGTAACTGAAAACCAGAGGAATTGTGTGATGCCATGAAGAACATCATCCATGCAAGAAAGCAAGAGGTCATTAAAAATACGAGAAAAGAAGAAAAGACCAAAATGGATGTCAGAAGAGACTCTGAAACTTGCCCTTGAGTGGAGAGTAGCCAAAGCAAATGGAAGAAAGACAAGATTAAAGAGCTGAACAGAAGATTTCAAAGAGCAGCTCAAGAAGACAAAGTCCATTATTATAATGAAATGTGCAAAGATCTAGAATTAGAAAACCAAAAGGGAAGAAGATGCTCAGCATTTCTCAAGCTGAAAGAATGGAGGAAAAGACTTAAGCCTCAAGTTGCAACATTGAAGGACTCTATGGGCAAAATATTGAATGATGCAGGAAGCATCAAAAGAAGGTGGAAGGAATACACAGAGTCACTGTACCAAAAAGTACTGGCGGATCTTCATCCATTTCAGGGGGCAGCATATGATCAAGAACCAATGGTATTGAAGGAAGAAGTCTTCCTTTGTCTTTGGTTTTGATGAATTTGATGATGATGTCTTTGTGATTTTCTTTTGGGGTCTATCCTGTTTGGGGTTCATTGGACTTCCTGAATGGATATATTCTCAACTTTCATCATAGCCAGGAAGTTCTCCTCCAACAAATCTTGGAAAATTTTCTCAGTGGTTTTATTTTTCTCTTCCTGTTCTGGAATTCTAATGACACATAGGTTATTCCTTTTGATGGTATCCCACATGAACCTTAGGCAAAGAGATAGAAATAACTTAAGTGTCTAACAAGCAAGGAACAAACTACAGTTCATAAACAGAATGGAATACTATGCAATCCTAAAGAAAAATGTAGAATCTGCAATAATGTGGATGAACTTGGATGACATTATGCTGAGTGAAATAAGTCAATCACAGAAGGACAAATATTGTATTAGTCCACTATTGTAAACATTCAAGAAAATATTTATACATTCAAGGATTTTTTTTTTTTTTA
Source organism: Orycteropus afer afer (assembly GCF_000298275.1). Lineage (NCBI taxonomy): Eukaryota > Metazoa > Chordata > Mammalia > Tubulidentata > Orycteropodidae > Orycteropus > Orycteropus afer. The sequence goes on along the minus strand of NW_006922191.1, from coordinate 1,365,399 downwards.
ACCAAGGAAGGGAGAGAAAATTTGTAGATAGGTTGGGAAAAAAAAATCTGTCAATCGTTATGGTGATTATGTTTTTCTGTCAACTTGGCTGGGCCTGGTTGAGTGGCTAGGCATCTGGTGGTAGTTTTTCCCCTTGATGAGACTAGCAATTAACTCCATGGTGGGATCTACCACAAGCAGCTGAGTAGCTGCCTTTGAGATGTAGTCTGCTTCCTGTATATAAGAAGCTTTGGAAATGGTCTCTAACCTATGGCATGCTTGGCCCCTGCATATAGCTATGTCATTGTTCAGCAGCCTGCCATGCTCTGCTGACCCAGGGACTTACAATGGACTTAAATTAATGGCCTGCTGTGTGGTCTGGTAACATCAGGACTATATCATTTTATTTGTCAACCTTGGGCTTGGCAGCCTCAGCAGCCAGCAGCTGTCTGAGTGAAGAAAAGCCTCTAGCTTCAGTAGGCTGGGAGCTGGGGCAGAGTGGAAGCCCAAGGCTGAGGGACTTTCACCCAGCCCCTAGAGCTTGGCACTTTGAACTTGAACTTAAAGCCTCCAAACTGTAAGAGGATAAACTCCGATTGGTCAAGCCATCCCATTTGTGGTATATTCTTGTCAGAGCAGCACTAGAACAATCATCTATGTATCTATCTATCTATCTATCTCTTTATCTTATACTAAATATTATTAGCCGTTACCAGAGATAGGAGGAAGTAGGAAAGGGGAAGCTTTTTGTTTGTTTGAGTTTATGTTAATGGTGGTGGAATATTGTGCAAAAGGATAGCAATAATGGTGGCACAAGATGAAAAGTGTCATCAGTGTTCCTGAGGTGTATATGCGAAAGCTGTTATGTTGGCGAATGTCTTAGGTATGTTTTTGCCACAATAAAAACAAAATGAAAAAAAAAAGAAGAAGAAGTAAATGGATAGAGAAAGTGCTACTGAGACTTAATAATTCTAAGAAATGTTATCTGGAAAATGTTATCTGTAGGATTAGTTATCATTTATACTGGGATAGTTATCATTTATACTGTTCATTATGGAGCTCTGGTGGTGTAGTGATTGAGGAATTTGGCTAACCACGTGGTTAGAAGTTTGAACACACCAGTTGCTCTGTGAAAGAAATACTGGGCAGTCTGGGTCTATAAAGATTTAGAAACCTCAGAAACCCAATGGAGGTCACTATGAATCAGAATTGACTTGATGGCAGTGAGGTTTTGTTGTTGTTGTTGCTGTTGCTACACTACATTTATAATTCACTACATTTATGAATATATTATTTCCTGTAATTTCCATTCAAGGAGCTCAGGTGATACAGTGGTTAAGTGCTCAGCTACTAAGCCAAAGGCTGATGGTTTGAACCCACCAGCTACTCTGTGGGAGAAAGCCTATTTAGGCATATTAGGCAGTTCTACCTATAGGTATGATTTGGAATCAACTCTATGCCAAAGGGTTTAATTTCATTTCTGAATTGTGAAAGATACTGATTAATCTTGCTTAGAAACTTGAAATATTTTCAAAACTATTTTCTTTGTCTCTGGATATATGGTTATATTATTGTTGTTAGTTGCTATAGAGTCAATTCTGACTCTTGGTAACTCCATGTGTTCAGAGCAGACCTGCTCCTTTGGGTTTTCTTTCTTTCTTTTTCTTTTGTGATTTAGGTGAAAATTTACAGAGCAAATTCACTTTCCATACAGTATTTCGCATAAACTTTGTCTCATGACATTGTCTCCAATTTACGAAAGTGCACCAGCTCCCCTCCCACTTCTCCACAATTGTTACCTCTTCCCTGTGTTCATCCCTCCATGTACTCCTGGCCCCTGAGCTGTCTCTCTGTGCATAAGCAGCCTTTCTTTCTCCCATGTTTGTTCTCTCCAAGAAGTGTCTCTACCTCAGATAAATGTTCAACTAATAAGCCTATCTTTTGTTTGGCTGGAAGCCACAGGTGTGGATTCAATTCCAGACCTGAAGGGCAGCTAGGGGCCATATTCTCAGTGGTTCCACCAGGCTCTATCAGAGCAGCAAACCTGGTCCCACTTTTTTTTTCTTTTTTCCCCTAAATGATTTTGAGTTTTTTTATACATTGTTCTTCCTCTCTATCCAGGATCTCCTACATAGATCCCCTTCAGAGTGGTTGACAGTGGTAGCCAGGCACCATCTAGTTCTTCTGGTCTCATAATCATATCGGCTGTGAATTGCATGGTGTATCAGTCACTAGGACTAACTCTTTTCATGAATCTTTGGTTTTCTTCATTCTTCTTTGCTCTGGACAAAGAGATACCCATCATTGCATCTAGATGGCAGCTTGCAAGCTTTTAAGATCTCAGTCACTACTTGCCAAAATAGGAGGTGAAACAATGTTTTGTGTAGTATATTATGCCAATTGAGCTTGATGTCCTCTGTGGCTATGGTCCTGAGCCCACAGTTTCAACTACTCAGTACCTCTGGGTAGCTGGCTGTGACCAAGAAGTGACTACAAGCTTTTCCCTTGTCAGGTCTACTATACACCTGGGAATTCAGATCATACAAATACACTTATAGGACCATTGTCTGTCAACCCTGTACATGGTCTTGGGTACACTCCCCGCTTCATAGAGATACCTAATAGTTCATCCTTTCCACCCATCTATCCACCCATATATCCATGTTTGCCTTCACTGACAACGCAGTACTGTATGTGCAAAAGGGTTCATCTTTGTTGTCTATACCTCCCATGTACCTTTCTATGTCTTCCTCTTCCTCAATGCCACCATGTTGATCACTCACATTTGGTACATTGCCCTTCTGTTCACCCAAATCAATACTTATCTCTATCTATCTAACAGTGTTCCCTACCCTCACCTCCCACCCTTGGTAATCAACAAAGAAAATTTCCTACCATAGATAAACCTTTCCTTGACCTTTACAATAATGGACTAATACAATATTTGTCCTTTTGTAATTGACTTATTTCACTCAGCATAATGTCCCCCAAGTTCATCCACATTATGCAGTATTTTGCAGATTCTAGGTTGTTAGGATTGCACAATATTCCATTGTGTGTATGTACCATAGTTTGGTTATCCATTCCTCAGTTGATAGACACCTAAGTTGTTTCTATCTTTTGGCTATTGTAAATAGTGCTGTGATGAACATGGGTGTGCATATGTCTGTTCTTTTCATGGCTCTCACTTCTTTAGGATGTATACCTAGTAATGGAATGGCTGGGTCAAATGATATTTCTAATTCCAACTTTTGAAAAAATCGCCATCCTGCTTTCCACAGTGGTTGTACCATTTTGCAGTCCTGCCAGCAGTGTATGAAAGTCCCAATCTATCTGTAAACTCACCAGCATTTGTTATTTTCTGTCTTGTTGAACTTTACTGCTTGTGCTGGAGCAAGATGGTATCTCATTGTTGTTTTGATGTGCATCTCTCTAATAGGAGCTCTGGTAGCATAGTGCCTAAGGCGCTTGACTGCTAACCAGAAGGCTGGTAGTTCAAATGCACCAGCCATTCCTCAGAAGGAAGGTTGGGCAATCTACTTCCATAGTGATAATGCCTTGGAAACCCAAGGAGGGGTCATTGTGAGTCAAGTCCAACTCGACGGCAAATAACAACAACAACAACAAGATGATCTCTTAGGAGTTCTGATGGTGCAGTGGATAAGGCCTTTGGCTGCTACCTGGAAGGTCAACAGTTCAAACCCACCAGCTTCTCCATGGAAGGAAGATGGGGCATTCTATTTCCATAAAGATTTATAGCCTCAGAAATCCAATGGGGGTCGCTATGAGTTGGTATTCAACTCAATGGTGATGAGTTGTTATTGTTTGTTTTGTTTTGTTTTTTAAGATGATGTCATAACTTTGCCCACTGCATGCTTTATTATATTCATGGACATATTTGCAGCACAGATAAAGAAATCCTCTGATAAACCTACATATAATGGTGGATGTGGCACCATTTGTCTTCCAACCCTTGTTCAGCTTGAGTGTTATTCTGAGAATTACCAAGGGAGGCTAAGACCTCCTCTTAAGTAGGTATGAGAAGACTAAAAACTTATCCCAAGGCATTCTGAGATATAAGAAATTTATTACAAGGAAAGTAAAATCAAAGAGTTTATTTTACAATATAAGAGCAGGGAGGGAGCTTACAAATATCTACAGATGGTGAGTAGTCCAGCAGTGTCTGGCTGGTCCAAGTCCAAGTAACCTCTGACCCCCTCTCATTTTTCAGGGATGTTTATGCCTGGGTTTGAGGACCTGGGGATGGGGGCTGCACATCTGTTCCCAGAAAGAATGGCACCAGGCCCAGGCTGAGAGGGGCCCTGGACAGTGTCTTGTGACTACCAACTGTGCTATACTCTGACAAGATGCTGCCATCAGCAACTTAATGAATTGTAACTATTCTAAAAAAGGATTCTACAGGCCTTGAGGAGAGGAATGGGGGTGAGTTAGCAAATTTCTTTATTGACCAAACAAGATGGAGTCCAGGAACCATTTTTGGGGGACTTTAGAGCTATGCCCCATGCAAGTGTCTATGTATCCACTTGCGGATTATTGTTATTAGTATTATTGCAGGATTGTGTATGTAGCAGTATTCACTTTTGTTGCCTTTAACTCTTGTGCATGTTCCTGTGTCATCCACTGCCTTGATCATTTTGTGCGGACCTCTGCTTTATTGTATATGGCCTTTCCCTTCACCCAAGTGAATGCTTGTCTACCTCTTAAACAGATGTTTACTCTCCTTTACCCTACCATCTCTGGTAACCTTCAAAGAAAGACTTTTTCTTTGTGTAAAACTCTCCTTGATTTTTTACAGTAGTGGTCTTATACAGGACTTGTCCTTTCATGATTGACTAGTTTCCTTCAGCATTGTATTCTCTAGGTTCATTCGTATCATGTATTGCAGATTCATCATTATTCTTTAACATTGCATAGTATTCCTTTCTGTGTGTGTACAATAGTTTCTTTATCCCTTCATCTATTAATGGGGACTTAGGTTGTTTCCATCTTTTAGTATTGTGAATAATGCTGTGATAAACATGGGTGTGCATATGTGTATACACATGACACATGTTGGTGTCACAGCTCTTACTTCCCTAGGATATATATCTAGTAATGGGATTGTTGGATCATATGTTATTTCTGTTTCCAATTTTTAAAGGAAGTGCCGTACCACTTTCCATGGCATTTGTACTATTTTGCAGTCCTACTAGCAGTATGTGAGGGTTCTAGTTTCTCCACACACTCGCCAGAATTTTTGTTCCTTTTTTTTTTTTTTTACTTTGCTCTTAATACCGGGGTGAGATGATATCTTATTGTTGTTTTGATTTGTATCTCTCTAATGGCTAATTTTTTAGCCACGTGAATTTCTTCTTTGGTTAAGTGTCCATTCATGTTCTTTGCCCATTTAAAAATTGGACTGTTAGTCTTTTTGTTGTTGAATATTGAAGTTTTGTATATATTTTAGAGATTAGTACCTTTTCCAATATGTCTATTCATATATATATATGTACACACACACACACACACACACACACAGTCTATAGGTTCTCTTTTTACTCTTTTGGTGAAGTCTTATTATGCACATAAATGTTTAATTTTTAGGAGATCCTAGTTGTCTAGTTTGTGTTCTGATATTTGTGAATTTGTATTTATGTTTGATAGTGTATTTATGCCATGTCTTAGAGCCAGTTAGTATCCCTTTATTTTTTCTTAGATGATCTCTATAGTTTCAGGTTTCACATTTAGGTCTTTCATCCATCTTGAGCTAATTTTTGGTATATGGCATATGGTGAATGAGATGGATCCTGTTTCATATTTCTGCAAAGGGAATCAGTTTTGCCAGCACCATTTTGTTAAATAGCCTATCTCTTCCTGATTTAATAGGTTTCAGTTCTTTGTCAAAAATCACCTGTTTGTAGGTAGATGGATCTACTTCTGGGTTCTAAATTCTGTTCCATTGGTCTATGAGTCTATCATTGAACCAATATCAGACAGTTTTGCATACTGTGGCTGTATAGCAGTTTTGAGATCAGGCCTCCTGCTTTATTATGATTATTAAGTAATGCTTTGCTTATCAAGGGTTTCTTTCCTTTCCATGAAATTTGATGATTAGTTTTTCTATCTCTTTAAAGAATGATGGAATTTGGGTGAGATTGCATTATATGTGTAGGCTACTTTGGGTAGTATTAACGGTTTTACAATGTTAAGTCTTACTATCCATAAGCACAATATATTCTTTCATTTATATAGGTCTCTTTTGGTTTCTTGTATTTGTGTTTTGTGGTTTGTATAGGTCTTTTGTGTCTCTGGTTAGATTTATTCCTAAATATTTCATCTTCTTGGTGCCTATTAGAAATGGTATTGTTTTGCTGATTTCCTTTCCAGATATCTCTTTGTTAGTGCTGGCAAAACTGATAAGAAAGTATGTTGTTGCTGTTGCAAGGGGTATTCTATGTACATCAATGAGGTCAAGTTAGTTGATTGTGTTGCTTAGATCTTCTTTATCTTTGTTAAGTTTCTTTCTAGTTCTGTCTTTCATTAATAATGATATACTAAAGTCTCTTATTATTATTATTATGGAGTTGTCTATTTATCTTGAGTCACGTAGTTTGGAGGTTTTTCATTGGGTATGTAGATATGTATTATGATTATATCCCCTTGGTTGATTGGTATTTTAATCATTATATAATGTCTACCCTTGTCTCTTTTGTTGGTTTTTGCCTTAAAGTTTATTTTATAAGGAGTTAATATTTCCACTCTGCTCATTTTTAGTTGCTATTTGATTGATATATGTTTTTCCATACTTTGATTTTAGCTTTGTGTTTAAAGTTTATCTTTTGTAGATAGTGTATTGATGGGTCATGTTTTGTTATTGGTTCTACTTTCTGTCTCTTGACTGGTATATTTAATCCATTTACATCTAGTGTAATTACTGATAGATGTGAATTTACTGCTATGATTATTTATGGTGTTGATTATTTCTTTGTTCCACATTTCTCTGTGCTGAGTTCATTTTGTTTATGAATTTTCTTATCATTTCCTTCAATGCTATTGTTTTAGTATTTACTGAGACTTTATGATTCTCCTCTTTTTTATTTTGGTGAGGAGGTTTATTAGTTTTCTTTGAGGTTATTCTGTATCTTGTTATTATCTTACTAAGTTTAAGCATTCTGTTCTATCTCTATATAGTCTTGATATCTATATCTATATAGTCTTGATTTCTCTCCATTTGGAAGTTTTGTAACTACATCATTTATTCTCTTTTTTTGCTTTGTAGTTTTCATCATTTACAAATGCCATCTCTGGTTACCTGTTTTCAGTCTTGTGGGCTTATTTTATTTTTGCTATTTCTATATTTGTTTTGATTTCCAGGTGATGTTATCATGTATCTTAATCTCCAAATATTGTTTGCCTTTTTGATTTCTCACTCCGAAGGACTCTCTCTAGCATTTCTTGTAAGATCATTATGCTTTTTGCAAATTTCCTGAATTTCTGCTTATCTGAGAATGGTCTAATTTTGCCATCATACTTGAAGGACAATTTGGCTCTACAAATAATTCTTGATTGTCAATTTTATTTCTTTCGTGGATTTATATATGTCCCTAATTTTTTTTTTCTTGACTGTATAGTTTATGCTGAGAAATCAAAGCTTAGTCTTATTGGTTCTCCTTTGTTAGAGATTTATTTATTTATTATTTTTTTTCTTGAGCTGCTTTCTGGATTCCTTCTTTCTTTGCTTTTGGAAACTTTGATTTTAATATATCTTGGTAATTTCCGTTTGGAATCTATCCTATTTTTGGTTTGTTGAGCTTCTTAAATGCATATCTTCTTGTCTTTCATGATATGAAGGACATTTTATTAGAAAAAAAAAAATCTTTGACAATTATCTCAGTGCTTTTTTTTTTTTTTTTTCACTCTTCCTGTTTTAGAATTTCTGTTAGATATAGGTTATTCCTCTTGCCCAAGGGGCAAGGAGGCTGCATCTTCTGACCTCCTCTAATTCCACAGGAGGAAGACAAAATCACCATCAGCAACCCAAGGCCTGTTCTTCTGAGGCCAGACATGACACCACCCTCCACCCCTCCTATTAACCTTGACACCAACTCTTCCTCCTGTGGCACCCACCACCTCTCTGCTGCAGTGTCCACAAAGAACTCACAGATCATAGGGTTTATTAGGGAAGCAACAGGCTACAATTTGAGTTCAGGAACATGCTCAGTCTCTCTCAGCTGGCCATCTCTCAGTTGGCAGTCTCTCTCAGTCTCTCTCAATATCAGGCCTCTCTCTCAGCAGTGTGTGTCCCTTGTATCTCTCTCTCTCAGCAGCACATCTCTCTCTCAGCAGCCTGTTTCTTTCAGGTCTCTCTCTCAGTAGCACTTTTCTCTCAGCAGTGCATCTTTCTCAGCCAACAGTCAGAGAGACTCTCTCCTCCTGCCTTTAGGAGTACTCCTTTTTGAGCTTGGCAGAGTGGCCAAAACCAACGAACCAATCCCAACATCAGAATTCTATACACCAGAGAGTGAACTTCACAGAAGATTGTTTTGTGTTGCTCCAACAGAAATACACCAAGTGGATAACTTTAACAATCAACTACTCACAGCAAAAAGGGAGTTACAAAGAGTAGGTTAGAAAAACCATCCCATATAATTTACTACACCACACCTCTTGATGGCATCTCACATAGTTCTTAGGCTTTCTTCATTGTTTTTTACACTTTTTATTACTCCCCCTGACTCCTCCTCTAACAGAATACTATTGAAGCATTTGTTTTCAATCTTGCTAATTTTGTGTTCCATTGATTCAATTCTACTCCATTATCCTCTCAATGCATTATCTGTTTCTGAAGTTTTAGTATTAATTTTCTAAATTTGCATTTGCTTTTATTACATGATTCTAATATTCTATTCTGTTAGTTCTTGCATTGTTTTTTATTGAATCCTTCTAGAGTTCTCTCTGTTTTCCTTGTTTTTGTCTGTAGTTTCCTCAAACTTTATCTCAGTCCCTTGAAGGTACCTAAGTGTAATCCTTTTGAATTCCTTATCTAGCAGTTCCAATAGTATTTCTTCCCCTAGAAGATTCTCTGGCCCTGTATTTTGGTCACATTTTTTGAGACATCTTCTGTTTGTGTGTGTGTGATCTGAACTTATCCGCTTTCTATAAAATATTATAGTGTTATTGTATTAATTTGGTGATTATATGTTTGTTCGCTTCACTCTGATTTTTGTTCTGTACTAATATATATGGGCAACAGGGTGGGACATATTATTTTTGTCACTAGTTTGGCAGCACTAAACCACTGGCCATCTATGACCAGGTGGTTTTGGTAGGAGGTGGGAGTGTGGGTGGGAATCTCTGATAACTCACCATGCAGAGAAGCAGAGAGAAATGTGGATAGGTGTTGGCCACAGTCTATTGTTGGTCCAATGGTGCTAGAGCTGATAGTGGCACTTGGGCCAGCAGGTGTGTGTGGGTATGTCTGGGTAGGGTCACTGGGTCCCAAGTTCTGGGGAAAGGTAGAAAGAAAGAAAGGAGTGGGAGTATTGGGGGGGGGGAGGAAGAGAGGGGAGAAGAAACAAAAAAAGGAAACGCTCACACACACAAAATAAATGGAGGGGGGAGAATGTGAGACCTAAAAAGAAAGAGAGAAAAAGAATAAAGACAAAAACAAAAACAAACAAACAAACAAAAAACAAATGCAGCACAGTACCAGCACAAGTGATAGCCGTCAATCACACCGGTGATGGAACTATGGCACTCGCTCTGCAGGAGAATGCAGTGACAGATACAGAGGGTGGGGTGGCACCACAGAACACGGAGGCAGTGGGGATGGTGAGCTATTCCCTTAGCTGAATGAAAGGTAAATAACGAAGAAGAAGGAAAAAGGAAGAGTGGGGGAGGTGGAAGGAAAATGAAGAAAAAAATAAACAAGGGGTAGGAAGAGGAAAGGACTGTGGAGCAGGGAAGAAAGAAAAAGTGAAAAGAGAAAAGCAAAACTTGTGTAAGCATGTTGTTGTTGCTATGTGCCATCAAGTCAGACGTGACTCATAGTGACCCCTCCTTGGGTTTCCAAGGCACTATCACTACGGGAGCTCTGGTAGCATAGTGCCTAAGGCACTTGACTGCTCACCAGATGGCTGGCGGTTCAAACCCACCAGCCACTCCTTGGAAGGAAGGTTGGGCAATCCTACTTCCGTAGTGATACGCCTCGGAAACCCAAGGAGGGGTCGCTATGAGTCGGGGCCGACTCGACGGCAAACAACAACAACAACAGCAACATCACTACCGAAGCAGATTACCTAACCTTCCTTAGCAAAACTGCTCAAAACAGCTGCAGCAGGCACTTGGAGCTCACTTTGGGTGAGCACACCCTGCCATCCAGTAGGGGGTGGGCATGGGTGCTGCTGACAATGGAAGAGGCCATGGTCAATACGGAAAAAAAAAAAAAAAAAAAGAAAAACAGGGGCAAGGAGGAAGAAACAAAATTTAAAAAGAACAGAAAAACAAGGAGACAAGAGGAAAGACCTAGAAGGGTGAAAGAAAGAGAGAAAAAAGGATCACAGTACTGGTGAGAGTGTCAACCACCACACATGGCTACACAGGAATGCATTGTTCACTTTACGAAAGCATGCACCTCTGACCAGGGAGGGGCAGGGGTAGGGACTGCTAATTGTATGGGCAGTGGGAGAGGGGTTCTTGCTTTTCAGGATCTTAAAAATGAAAAAGGGCAAAAGAAGAGGAAGAAAAAATAAGAAATGAAACAATGAAAAGAAACAAGGGTTGGGGGAGAGGGGAGAATGAAGGAGAACAAAAAAGGGGGAAAAAAAAAGAAAAAAAAAAGTCTTCACAGCACTGGCAGTGAGGGGAGTTTGACCAGCTGTCAGAGGGTGGGCACAGGGAGGGACAGGTCTCTGGTGACCAGGAGGTGGTGCCAGGTAAGAAGAGAGGACATACTTCTCTGGTTACCTGATCACTGATGTGGGTGCTGGTGCATTCCTGGGCTGGTGGAGCCAGTCATCTGATTCCTTCTTTGATCAGAGTGCTGCTTGCAATAATTTCAAATGCTGCATGGTGCCAGCTGGCAGTTTACTGTTCTTTGTTCACTCTTTTCATTCAGTTTCTCCTCTCATCACTATTTGATCTACTTCTTTCTCTTTTCTTTCAATGCTCTGGGATCCAGTATTGTCATCTGTAGCCATTTTCCTTGTTTTCTTCTGTTGTAGAAGGTCTGGATGGTGTATCTGCCGAGCCTAACGTTTTGTATCCTCCTCCATTCATAAGGTTTTGGTAAGTCAATAATGAGATGACATACTTGGCACTCAGGAGGGATGCTATATATCATAGCTATTTATGTACATTTGGCCAGTGGTTCTCAACCATAGCTGCATGTTAGGATCATCTGAAGAGCTGGTAAAATCCTAAAGTCTGGGCACACCTCTTCAGAAATTTTGATGTAATTGGTTTGAGGTGTATCAATTTAAATGAGAATCAAGAATTGATTCTCATGTGCAGCCAAGTTTAATAAAATTTGAGTTAGGTGCACTGGTTACAAGAAAAAGAAACTTTCTCTGCATCACTAAGGGCAAAAAGGAAATGTATTGAAAGGATATGATATGGCTCACAGCCAAAATGAAACAGCGGAATACTACGTCTGGGTAGACAAGATGATCTAGGTGACATAAGTTAAATGCCTATTTCTTCAGGGGATAAGTCAGCTTCAGGGTTTTCTATTTGTTCATTCATTATTTCATTTACTCATGTCACTTAATCTTACTTTTCAAGTTTCAAAACCTGTAAAAGAGAGGGAGCATAATTGAGCTGGCTTGAGTCATATGCTCTCCCCTTGGCAAAGAAAATGTAATATCTTTGATTGATAGATTCAACAAGACTAAACAAAATCCAGTGATGGAGAGGCAATTTCTCAAAAGTGACTGAGGTATGTTTTCAGAATGAAAATGAGTTTGGACGCTGGTATCAAATTAAATTAATCAATAAACAAATAAGAAAACACTGTATTAGTGTTACTTCTGTCACAACAAGAATCATTATTTAAGAATTTTTAATTATATAAGTATATATCTACATTTTATTATCTATGAGTTCAAAACTCAATGGAAATAAATTGGGTAGAACCTACAATATGGTATCACAGTATAAAACCAAAAACCAAACTCACTGCCATCAAGTCAATTCCAACTCATAGCAACTCCTTTTGGGTTTCTGAGGCAGTAAATCTTTACAGAAGTAGCTTGTCCAGTCTTCCTTTGGCAGAGTGGCTTGTGGGTTTGAACTACCAACCTTCTGATTAGGAGTCAAATGCTTTAGGCACCATGCCACCAGAGCTCTTTATCACACTATCAAAAAACCAAACTCACTGCCATCAAGGTGGATCTGACTCATAGCGACCCCTCCTTGGGCTTCTGATGCAGTATCACTACGGAAATAGATTGCCCAATCTTTCTTCTAAGGAGTAGCTGGTGGGTTTGAACTGCCAGCTTCTAGTTAGGAGTCAAATGCTTTAGGTAGTATGCCCCCAGATCTCCCTATCACAGAATAGGTAGGTGTTAGTAGACATAGCAGTTTACATCAGGATTATGGTTGTCCAGAATCTCTGTAAGTACACTCTGTTCTGGTTACTATACCTCAGTGTGTGTGTAAGAGCTATTCTGGATTATAAGCCCCATTTATATTACAATTGAGTTTAGACACTGGCAATTCACTTCTGAGGGAGTTCATGTTCTAAAGCATTAGTACAATATGGCATTAGTATGATGCCCAGGAATTTTGGGAGGGCAAGATTTTATAAGAGGAAGGTACACAAACCATAGCAGGTGGATTGAAACCTGGGTTACCATGATGTAAACTTCTGAGAGTGGATATCCAGAGTCAAAGAAATTATAATTACAGTGGCCTAATTTATCCACATATATAAAAGAGCAAACTTGAAAGTAGTTTTCAAAACCCTGATAGATAAAAGACACATAGGTGGTCACTATTTTTAAATCCAGGATAAAAGGTAAAGTCACCATATCCTCAGAGATAAAAGTAAAGTTAAAGCAGAAAGGAACTCTGAATGTCTAGAAATGTTTCCTGACCTTGGAATATTCATTCAAAAGAAGTAAAACTGACACAAATACTGAGGAATCAGTTTGGGAACATCCCTTTTATGGATCACGCTTATAACCTAACAGAAAGCCATTAATAGCAACAGAGTCTGTATTTAATCCAGGTAATATTTTCATCTTTCACACAATTGACAACTTGCCATTTTTAATTAGCATTAAGCAAGATACTCTTATATAATGAGGGAAATAGATGTGATATCACCAAAAGCGGTAACCAAATAGTTCATCTGTTCTTCATAACCCTACATTTTATCTCCCACTTCTTTTTTTAAAAAAAAATAAAAATCATATACATGACTTAAGTACATATGATATATCTCAGAATGATAATAGACAATTAATAATAATACGTATCTGGAAAAATGGCACTTTTATATGCAGTGGAGATGAAAGTGAAGGGACCAGGAATCATGGAGATGCAGTAGAGAGATAACTCCAGTTAGGAAAAATTGGCTCTGAATAAAATTTGAGAAAAACTGCGTAAATAATTCTCTGTGTTGTACAAGCTATATACACACATGCACACACACACACACACATGCACAGACACACACAAATGTGTAACAAGGTCTGGAATAGGTCACATAACACATGAAGTTCACCAGAGAATTGAAAGAAAATACACGTTGAATCTCTTCCATGATTTGAGGTCTGTCCTCTTATTCTGGGAAGTAAATGTATACACCCTTTTCCTGAGTTCTTTTTAAACATTATTTTTTTTGCATGTGTTTTTGCCATAAAAACTTTAAAAAAGTAATTTCATTTCTAATTAGAATACCACAACCCAAAACCAAACTCACTGTTGTCAAGTTGGAGCCAACTCATAGCAACTCCTCCTTGGGTTTCTGAGGCCATATCACTACAGAAGTAGATTGCCCAATCTTCATTCCAAGGAGTGGCTGGTGGGTTTGAACCAGCTTTCTGGTTAGCAGTCTAGTGCCTTAGGCACTCAACCATGAGAGCTTCTTAATTAGAATAACATTCAATTTGTATATTAGATCTAGGAAGTTTATCATTCATTAATTTATTCTTAAACTCAAAAAATAATTGAGCATCAGATATTAGGTTAAGCAGAACCAAAAGGGAAACTAAAACACAATCTCTACTTGCAGTGCTCATTATCTAAATCAGGGATTGAAAACGAGTTCTGTAAAGGACAGGGTAGTGAATCTTTTAGGTTTTTTTGGGACCGTAGAGTTTCAGTCCCAACTACTCAATTTTTCATAGTGTGAAAGCAGACATAAGCAATATGCAAACACTGAGTTTGGCTGTAATTCTTCCAGGTAGGAGTCTGGAAGGCTGAATTTAGGGTGCCATCGCTAGGGGAAAGCTTTCTGTCTATCGATTCTGGGAGAAAGTCCTGGTATCTTGAGGTTCTACTCTTTGACTTCTTGGTGATCTTCATGTGGCATGGTGTCTACCCTCCCTCATCTCTGCTTACTTACTTGCTTTCTTAAAACCTCAAGAGATTAATTTAAGACACACCCTACACTAATATATCCTCATTAACACAACTATGAAAACCCATTCCCAAATGTGATTATAGTCACAAGTAGAGGAGTTAAGACTTTCAGTAGAAATATTTAGGGGGCAAAATTCCATTCATAACAGCTGTGTTCCAATAAAACTTTATTTATAAAAACAGATGGAGGTGAAGTGGGTGAAGTATTTACACATCTCAATGGAAATTTGGGGTAGGAATTTGCTGACTTCTGATCTTAAACCATTGTCTGCAATTAAGCAATTGGAGAAAAATAGTAATATCATTCCAGGTACAAAGTATAGAATAATAAAAGCAGAAAGCAATGTGATATGTTCTGAATATGCTGAAAAATCATTGAGTGTCTAATCCACATTACATTGATGGTGGATAAATTCATTGGTTGCTCTATTCAATCATTACAGCCATTCTATTCTCACTGAGAAAGAGAAGTGTGTATTAATAAATGGTAAAATGAGGATGCAAAAATTGAAACATAGATTTGACTTTCAAATCCTGCTCTTTGCACTGTAGCTTGCTTCTTCAGTCTGAGAAATATATAATTGTTAAATACTGAGTACTTAGTAATTACAGGTTCCTACCTTTTATATGGGAATACATTTAGTAGATTCAAAAGGTAATTAACATGTATAGTGGGCTCCATTTGCTTAGAATGCTGAGGAAAAAAAAAAAGTAAATTTACCTGTAATTGCATGGTTAGTACTCTGTAATTAATCTGCCCTGAAACACCAGTTAATTATGAATTTAGAGGTTGCCAAACAGAATGAATTTGAAATAGATTTACTTTTTTACTTTCTTTTGCTCAACATTGTGGGAGAGATTCCAACTTCTTTCCCTCACCACTGAGTACATGTGGAAATGAATCCACTTTCTTTAACACATTCCGGTTGTCAATGCTACACAAACATATGTTCTCAGTGGAGTCTCAATTAAGTTATGTTAGAAACTATGGGACACCCTCTGTGCTTCTTCTAGAAATGTAAAATAATATCAATCTTTTTTTTTTTTTTTTTTTTCCATTGCTTTGGGAAACCCAGTCATGTGGTATTTAAGCTAAAATATGCCACTCCTCGGAAGGAAGGTTGGGCAATCCTACTTCCGTAGTGATACTGCCTCGGAAACCAAAGGAGGGGTCGCTATGAGTCGGGACTGACTCGATGGCATATAACAACAACAACAACAACATGGGAAAATTATTAGGCCTTGGCTAAAAATAAAAGTTGTTATTGTTGTACTATGCTGTCGAGTTGATTTCAACTCAGAGCGACCCCTCCTTGGGTTTCTGAAGCAGCATCACCATGGAAGTAGATTGCCCCATCTTCCTTCCAAGGAGTGTCTGGTGAGTTTGAACCACCAGCCTTCTGGTTAGTAGTCAAGTGCCTTAGACACTACACCACCAGAGCTCCTAAAAAATAGGCAAAATCATTATCAAAGATTTTCAAATTGTAGATAGTACAAACGTACAAAATGGGATCAAAGAGCTATTTCTAAACATTTGCCATTCATGTGATTATACGTGTCATAAGATCAATTATCCACATCAAAAAATAAAATCTCAGGCAGTGTTATACTTTGTTAGGTTCATTAACTGTGACACCACATCTCATTATTCTCATATGAGCACCCAAGAAAAGAATTTAACACTTTTCAAAAAAGATGAAAAAAAAGGCTGTATATTTTATAGTCTTATGATCATTAATAAGCCACATATCTTTTTTTCCATTAAATCACCTCTATATAGTCTCTATGTTATAAGGAATATATGCCTTATCATTGAGCTTCAGATTGATCATACAAAAGCCTCCTCTCCACCAAGAATTGTAGAGCTGGAAAAAAATGACAAGATCATTTAATTCTACCCCTTCCTTTTGCAGAGAGGGAGATGGAAGGATCAAGACGTGGTCACATAGCTAGTTAACTGCAGAGCTAAAATGACTGAGTCCTAACATAGTGCTCTTCCCTCTTGACCACATTTCTTTGATCATCTTTCTTTGAAGGCCATCTTGAACTAGGATATGCACAGCTCTAGCTTACAAATTTGATTTCACAGCACTACTAATGTCTGTCTTAATTTATAATGTGTAATTTGTTTTAACCAAATTGTTGTTGTTGTTGTTGTTAAGTGCCGTCGAGTCGTTTCCGACTCATAGCGACCCCATGCACAGCAGAACGAAACACTGCCCGATCCCGCACCAGCCCCACAATCCCTGCTATACTCGAGCCCATCATCGCAGCCACTGTATCAATCCATCTCGTTGAAGGCCTCCCCCTCTTTCGTCGACCCTCCACCCTACCAAGCATGACATCCTTCTCCAGGGAATGGTCCCTTCTTACAACATGACCAAAATAGGTGAGACGAAGTCTGGCCATTCTTGCTTCCAAGGAGCATTCTGGCTGCACTTCCTCCAGGACAGATCTGTTAGTTCTTTTAGCAGTCCATGGTACTTTCAGCATTCTTCGCCAGCACCACAACTCAAAAGCATCAACTCTTCTTCGGTCTTCCCTATTCATTGTCCAGCTCTCACATGCATACAAGGTGATTGGAAATATCATGGCTTGTGTCAGGCGCACCTTAGTCCTCAAGGAGATATCCTTGCTCCTCAGCACTTGAAACAGTTCCTTCGCAGTTGACTTTCCCAATGCTACACGACGTCTAATGTCCTGACTGCTGCTTCCGTTGGCATCGATTGTAGAACCAAGCAATGTGAATTCCTTGACAACCTCAATCTTCTCTCCTTTGATTGTGATGCTGCTCATTGGTCCAGTTGTGAGGATTTTTGTTTTCTTTATGTTGAGATGTAATCCATACTGCAGACTGTATTCTTCAACCTTCATCAGTAGGTGCCTTAAGTCATCCTCACTTTCAGCAAGCAAAGTTGTATCGTCTGCATATCTCAGGTTGTTACTGTCATTATACATGTCAGGAATACTGATGTATTATAAAGGAAGGCTGATATTTTCAAGCTCTGGAAGATTTCCCAAACAAGAAGTTTATGACCAACTGAACAACTCTAAAACACTTGTAATGATATATGTATATATATATACACACACACATACATACACATCAAAACTTGGTGTAATCACAAAGTAAGTAAAGACTATCTTGGAGTAGCATCTTATAACATTTCAAAGCATATTGAAGTAATATTAACAAACACATTCAACATTATTTCTGCCATCTGCCTGGAATGAACTGAATAGCTTCTTTTTGACATTTAGGTTTCAATTTCAATATAAAGTCTTCAAAAGAGATTTTCACTATAAAAATATCATTAGTCCATTTATCCTGCTACCATATTTTAATTCTTTGCATCATACTCAATAGTATTGGATACTTTCTTGATCATTTATTTGCTTGCATATTTTCTATCTTACTCTCCTTATGTTTTCCATATATTCACAGAACTTATATTAGTTTTAGTCTATGATAGTTGTCCAACTAATAGCTGTGGATTAATTGAATACTAATGATATATAAACATGTCTTCTTGAATATTTATTAGTAACAATGTATTAGTTTTCATAACTCTTCAAAAAAATAGCCACAGCTAAATAAAGTGTATAGGATACTTCTTCTTCTTTTTTTTTTTTTTTTTGCCTTTCCAGCATCTGTTCAACCTTCTTTTGGTAATATTATAATATTATCGTATTTCCCTTTGGGTGAAAGGCCTGGTAATTTGCTTCTGAAAAAGCCATGATAAACAATGTGGGACACATTTCTACTCTGGTGCACATGGCATTGCCATGGGTCATAGTCAACTTGATGGCAACTGGTTAAAATGACATCTTGCCTAATCATTTTACATATATTTATTGTTGCTTATCTGTATTCTAAGGATGTTAACACATGACCCAGATGTAGCCAATTGACCCAGATGTAGCCAACTAGCCAACTAAGCTGCATGATTCTCTAACCATGATAGGTGACTCAAGACAGCATAATCATAGCAACTGAGATTAAAGCCAGTGGCTTGTGTTGGCCTCTTAGAAATTCCATTTTCTGCCTAAATTAAATGCATGAAAACATTAAACTGAAATGATAATGGGCTACCATGAGCAGCCAAACAGCCAGGAAGACAATATGGAGAAAAGGAGAAGTTCAATATACCTCACTGATAAAAGCATTTGGAGACCTGGATTCAGCTCTGTCTAAGCCAGAACTGCATTGTGAATTTCTCTTTTGGATTAACAAATTTAAGTAGGATTTGTGACATTTACTAATGAATGTTAACTGATAAACCATCTTCTTCTTCTTCTTCTTTTTTTTTTTTTTTTTTTTTGAGTGCTATATCTTAACAACTACAGGCAGTCCCCAGATTATGAATGAAATCCATTTCTGTGTCTTTAAGAATTTATATATTAAATTGAACCAGGTTCATAATATTCTTATTTTGCCTTCCTTTAGTGTAAGAAAAGTATCAAAGTATCAAAGATTTGTCCATGATTTAAAACCTGCACATGCAGAAAGGAAGTTGATCGTGATGAAAAATTTGTTGTGAATAGGGCTTAGTTCATTATTTCAAAGGGAGGGAAGTTTACATAACATTAAATGACAAGTCAGAGTTGTCCGTAAATCACATGTTCATAACCCTGGGACTGTCTGTATGTGGATTTCAGCTTCCATATGCTTGTTCATTAACTTACTCACCATGTATTCTACATCTTTTCCCCTGGTCACACTCTTGTGTACTTACTCCCAGTCAACCAAAATTTACATTTGCACATGACCTATCATGACCTATAAGTCTTCATCACAACTTTTCAGCTTTAACTCTCTGCTAATTGTCTCATTCTTATATTTTTTCTAAGCTCAATGTCACAAGATGGGGAATCTGCTTAACACAGCTCTTTTTGTTCCCTGACAGTGTTATAGATTACATCCAGTGCTTATAAGTTGGATGCTTTTGAGTAGGTGACCACTATGGTCCATCTAACAGAGGTTTGGGCAGAACAAGTATAGGATATAGTATAAAATTTTACTACCTAAGGAGATGTTCTGTCATTCATTCTTCAGTTTGTTGTACTGTGGTGGCTTATATGTTGCTATGATGCTGGGAGCTATGCCAATGGTGTTTCAAATACCAGCAAGGTCACCCAGGGTGAAGAGTTTCCAGTGGAGCTTCCAGACTAAGATAGATTAGTAAGAAGGGCATGGTGGTCTACTTCTGAAAACTGGCATGAAAAAACTTATGAATAGCAGCAGAACATTGTCTGCTACAGTGTTGGAAGATGGACCCTTGAGATTGGAAGGCACTTAAGATACTACTGGAGAAAAGCTCTCTCCTAAAAGACCTTATTGACATGGATGGGATAAAGCTTTAGGACCTTTATTTGCTGATACATCAAAACTCAAAATGAGAAGAAACAACTGCAAACATTCATTAATAATCACTACATGGAATGTACAAAGTATGAATCTAGGAAAACTGGAAGTCATCAAAAATAAAATAGAACACATAAACATCACTATTCCTAGGCATTAGTTAGCTGAAATGTATTGGCATTAGCCATTTTGAATAAGACAATCATATGATCTATTATACTGGGAAAGACAAATAGAAGAGGAATGGTGCCACATTCATCATCAAAAAGAACATTTCAAGATCTATCCTGAAGGACACTGCTCCCAGTGATGGTATAATTCCTTATGCCTGCAAGGAAGACCATTTAGTACAACTATTACTCAAATTTCTTCACCAACCAATAAAGCCAAAGATTAAGGAATTGAAGATTTTTACCAACTTCTACAGTCTGAAATTGATCAAACACACACTCAGAATACATTGATAATTAAGAGTGATTTGGTTGCAAAAGTTGGAAACAAAGAAGGATCGGTAGTTGGAAAATACAGCCTTGGTCATAGAAATACCAGAGATTACAAGAGAGAATGTGCAAGAACAACAACATATTCAACAACATTAATGGATGACTATGCACATGGACTTCACTATATGGCATAGACAGGAATTAGATAGACTACTTCTGTGGGAAGAGGGGATGCAAAAGCCCAATATTATTAATCAGTAAAAGGCCAGGGACTGACTGTGGAACAGAAAATCAGTTGCTCCTATGCCAGTTCAAGTTGAAGATGAAGAAAACTAAAAGAAGTCCACAAGAGTAAGATCTTACCTTGATTATATCCCACCTAAATTTAGAGAACTTCTGAAGAATAGATTTGATGCATTGAATACCAATAACTTAAGACCAGACAAGTTGAGGGGTGACATTAAGAAGACCATATTAAGAAAGATAGGGAAGAAATAAAACACCAAAATGGATGTCAGAAGAGACTCTGAAAGTTTCTGTTGAACATAGAGTAGTAGCTAAAGTGAATGGAAGAAATGAAGTAAAATAACTGAATTGAAGATTTTGAAGGGCTACTCTAGAAGGCAAAAAAAAATATTATAATGAAATGTGCAAAGACCTGGAAATCAAAAACCAAAGGGGAAGAACACAGCATTTCTTAAGCTGAAAGAACTAAAAAAGAAAAAGAAAAGGAAAGAAAAGTTCAAGCTTCATGCAGCAAAATTGAAAGATTTCACGAGGAAAATATTGAATGACAGAGGATGCATAAAAACAAGTAGAAAGAATATACAGAGTCACTGTACCAAAAATATTTTGTCAACATTTAAACATTTCAGGAGGTAACATAAGCCCAAGAACCGAGGTACTGAAGGAAAAAAAAAAAAAAAAAATCCAAACTGCACTAAAAGGCACTCATGAAAAAAGAAGGCTCTCCAAGTTGATGGAGTACCATTGAGTTGCTTCAACACACAGATTCAGCATTGGAAGTGATCACTGGACAATGCCAAGGAATTTGGAAAACACCTACCTGCCCAACCAACTATGGGAGATCCATATTTGTGCCCATTCTTAAGAAAGGTGATAGAACTGAACACCTAAATTATCAAATAATATCATTGATATCACATAAAGTAAAATGTTGCTGAAAATAATTGAAAAATGGTTGCAGCAGTACATTGACAGGGAATTGCCAGATGTTCAAGCTGGATTCAGAAGTTGATGTGGCTTTGAGGGATATCATTGCTTATATCTGATGATTTTTAGCTGAAATCAGAGAATACCAGAGATGTTTATCTGTGTTTTATTGACTATGCAAAGTCGTTTAACTGTGTGGATCATAAAAATTATGGATAACATGAAGAATGAAGTTCAAAAACACTTAATAGTGCTTATTAGGAAGCTTTACATAACACAAGGGAGAGTCATTAGAACAGAACAAGGGAATAGTTCAAAATTTAAAATCAGGAACGGGAGTGCATCAAAGTTGGATCCTTTCACCACACTTATTCAATCTGTATGCTGAGCAAATAATCTGAGAGCTGGACTACATGGCACATCAAAATTTGAGGAAGACTCATTAACAATCTACAATGTGCAGTTGATACAGCCTTGCTTGCTGAAAGCAAAACCTACTTGAAGCTCTTATTGATGAAGATTAAAGACTATAGTCTTCAGTTGGTATCTCACCTCAACATAAAGAAAATAAAAATCCTCACAACTGTACAAATAAGCAACATCATGATAAATGGATAAAATATTGAAATTGTCAAAGATTTCATTTTACTTGGATATACTATCAATGTCCATGGAAACCAAACCAAAACCAAACTCACTACCATCAAGTCAAATCCAACTCATAGCAACCCCTCCTTGGGTTTCCAAGGTGGTATCTCTACAGAAGTAGATTGCCCAGTCTTCCTTCTGAAGGAGTAGCTGATAGGTTTGATCCACCAGCCTTCTAGTTAGCAGTCAGATGCCTTAGGCACAGTCAATAAATCAAATGACATATTGCATTGGGCAAATCTTCTGCAAAAGACCTCTTTAAAGTGCTAAAGAACAAATATTTCACTTTGAAGACTAAGGTTTGCCTTATCTAAGCCATTTCATTAGCCTAATATGCATGTGAAAGTTGAACAATGGCTAGGGAAGACTGAAGAATTGATGCACTTGAGTTATGGTGTTGGCAAAGAATATTAAACATACCATCAGAAATGCTAGAAGAATAAACAGATCTGTCTTGGATGAAGAAAGTCAATATGCTCCTTAGAAGAGAGGATGATGAGACTTTACCTCTTGCACTTTGGTCATGTTGTCAGGAGAGACCAGTCCCTGGAAAAGGATGGTCAGTGAAAAAGAAGATCCTCGGTGAGATAGATTGACACAGCGGCGGCCGCAACATGCTCAAGATAGCAACTATGAGGATGGTGCAGGCCTGAGCAGTGTTTCATTGTTCTACTGGATGTCCTATTCAGTGTTCACATTGGTACAGGGGTGCCACACAGTTGGTGCTCGATTCATGATTACAGTTACTTATGGTTGTCTGTACTTATCACAAGAAGGAAATCTTTAGCTACTACTAGAAAGTAGATAGGGAAAGCAATCAAGGTCATGGTTCAGAGGGGTCCTTGCTCTTTCTCACTTGAGTTGATGTATCATTCCAATAACCTGGCCACCTGGATTATTAGGCCTGGCCTAATACTATGGAAAATGATATGATATATGATATGATATGATATGATATGATATGATATGATATGATATGATAGTTGTAAATTGTTTAGATGTATGAAACTTATAAAACAATATCTTTAACTGTCTTGGCCTTGTTATTATTACAAAATCAGTTAAATTGCTAAACATTTTGAAGGCTCAGTTTCCTTCTTTTTAAAATGGAAGTAACAATACCTTACTTCTGCATTGCCATGAGGAATACATGAAATATTATATTAAAATATTTGTGAATTTCTAAGCTCAAAACAAATATCCTAAAAATGATGGGTACCAGTTTTATTGTTCACAGAGTGAACAATACACGTGAATAATCACTATTTTTTAACAGAGGTTTTTCTTGCTTTTAGTCTAGAAATATCTTTTTTTTTTTTTTTTTTCTTATTGAAGTTGACATACAGTCAAGATTGCTGGAGAATTAGGAGAAATCATTTCCCCTATTGGGACCCCCTTATTGGTACCCTCTATGTTGCTTATAATGATAAGATAAGCTCATCTTGTTTAATATTTCAAACTTTTGAGGTAGATATTATCATTGACACTTAAGAAAGTGAGTTTTAAGGAACTTTTGTGATTTTTAAGTCTACATCATATTGTGTGGCTAATATTACTCTTTCTATTCCTTTGGTCCCTGCTTCTTTGAAACAAGCTATGACAAAGTCCCAACACCCAGATCAGGAGTCAGGAATCAGGTGTAATTTTCTCTTTTTAGTTATTAGTAAATGTGAGTGATGACTGATATAGATACAGTTTTTCCAGGATGCAATCATAAAAGATACCACATTTTATTGAAATATTGACCCATTTCAATGCAGTAAGAATTATAAAGTTACTAATTTTCACAACCCAGGGAATTTTTTTTCCCATAAGTTATCAATCAATCATTATAAAATATTAGTTGATTCTCTGGGATATATTTCTGTTCTGAATGATAAGATTTTAAGAATATGTTATATAGCTGGATGTAAAAGGGTGGGTAATTTGTAACTCAGATACAAAGTAGACACTTCAACCATCCCTTGGAAAAAGAATTTATGTCTCCTTATATTTATTAGTGACAGCCATACTTTACTATGGAATTGAATAACATAACAGACATCAATCATTTGTTCTTTACTGTTGGGAAGAGAAAATGGCCAAATTCTTTCTTGACATTTTGCAGAAGAGAGTAAAAGCAGTAATAGTTGTCTTGTTCAAATAGTTAAACAATAAATTTCTCTTTGATTTCTTGTTTTTCCCTAAATGTTTCTAGCGTATAAAATTATTTTGATGTAAAAAAAAAAAAACAAACTCACGCTGTCAAGTCAGATCCAACTCCTAGTGACCTCTCCTTGGGTTTCCGAGGTGGTATCACTATGGAAGTAGATTTTCCAACCTTCCTTTTGAGGAGTGGCTGGTGGGTTTGAACTGCCAGCCTTCTGGTTAACAGTCAAATACCTCGGGGAAGATAAATGAATATAAAAATAAAAATTAAAAAATGTAAAATACATACATTGAGCAATCATTTTTTTCCTAAGTTATTTAGTCCTCAATGTCTTCATATGAAAAATGGCCTCTGCTAACACAAGAGGGTATGCAATCAGAGAGGTACTTTATCCGAGAAGTTACATTTGCTCCCAAGCCTGTGTATTGGCTACCAGAGGGAGAAAAGAAAATCTTTCTTTGTAGGAGTAAACTTTGCCTTTTACATATAGAAGTGACAATAAAAAGAAAGAACCTCTATGTGCAGGGTGTGGTTATGACCTCCCTAGGAGCTCTGGTGGTGCAGTGCCTAAGGCATTTGACTGCTAACCACAAAGTTGTTGGTTCAAACCCACCAGCCTCTCCATGGAAAGAAGATGGGACAATAAACTTTCATAAAGATTTACAGCCGTGGAAATCCAATGGGGGTTGCTATGAGTCAGAATCAACACAATGAGAGTTTTTTGTTTTTTGTTTTTTTCTTTAAGCATGGCTGAGTGGAGTCCTTGGGTGATGCAAACAGTTAATGCACTCAGCTGCTAACAAATGGAACGGAGGTTCAAGTCCACCTAGAAGCACTTTGGAAGAAAGGCCTGGCAATCTATTTCCCATAATCTGTCATTGTATATCTGTGGAGCATAGTTCTACTCTGACACACATGAAGTCACTATGAGTCAGTATCAATTTCATAGCAACTGGCTAACATGGCTGAGTAGTGAAGAGAATACCAGAGAAAGATACAAGGGGTCTTTTTCATATATGAGAGCTTTTAAAGCATAGGTGGCCCTATGCTCAAGCAAACGGGAGCCATTAGTGTCTGGAATGGAACAACAGAGGCTTATGTTCTTTTCTCTTAGTGATGATTTAGATGGAGGTGGAGACAGTGGTAGGGATGTCTTACTTACCTCTGCAATATATAAAATAACATAAAAGTAATATAGTCCTGGGAATTTTCAAGCAAAATATACATTGGCTATCTTTGAATAAGGAGATCTGGTGGTATACCGGTTAAGGTACTTGGCTGCTAACCAGTAGGTTGGTGGTTCAAACCCACCAACTACTCCATGGAAAAAAGATGAGGCAGTCTGTTTCCGTACAGATTTATAGCTTTGGAAACCCAGTGGGGGTTGCTGTGAATCAGAATCAACTTGATGACAGTGAATTTGATTTGGTTTGATCTTTTAGTATAATTTTCTAGTCCTGCAAAAGAGGGAAGAGATCAAGAAATATTAAAAGTGATTTTCACAAGTCACCATGCTCCCTCTATATTCTTGATATGCATATGTGCATAATTAGTGTGTGTTTCTTAAGGAAAAAGGGGTTATATACCACATAATGTCTAATTTTAGACTCTCACATAATGACCTTTTACAGAGAATATTTTTTTCCAAAGTAGAATTGAGAGGTCTTCTGTTTGCTCTCATAGCTGTCTATACAGGAAATTCTCACATGGGCAGAAATATGAAAGATTTATGAACACCACTATTAATTCCATAACTCTTTAGAATAGTAAAAGTCTGAAAAAAAACTGAAATATCTATCTGTATGGATATTATTGAATTAAAAAAAAAAAAAAGAAATAGCACTTCCACCTAAGGAAGTACAATGAAGTTGTAAAAAAAGAACTGTGGGATATTTCTATATATTGTTATGGAATAGTTGCCAGGAAATACTATTACCAAGAAAGAGAACATATTTTCTTCCAAGAATGGGGGTATGAATACACATAGGCATTTGTTTACATATTTTCCAATGGAAGGATGGATGAGCCTTATAACACAAAAAGGGTGGAGGGGATGACACAGGCACCAAATGCTTTTTTTTTTTCCCATACTATATGCTGTTTTCTTTATTTCACTTTGGAACCCTATAAAATTTTTACATTATTATAAAATTATTCTGCATTAGAAATCAGCAAAATAAAAAGTTATGAGAAAAAAAAATGAACCTGAATATGTAATTGATAGACAAAAACACAGATAATAAAAAGACTCATCAACAAATTTTAATAGTCTCATTTCTAGTCAAAGTTTGGACAATTTGAGTATCAATTAAGATAATAACAGCAATCAGTTGAAACATCTCATGAATGGTCCTTAAAAAGGCTTAACTCTAGCCAGGAGTTGGCGATTTTTGAAACTGGATAATGGGTACATGAAGTTTCAAAGTACTATTATCTTCATTTTTTTCATACATTTGAAATTGTCTATTATGAAGCTGGAGAAGGAAAAAAAGACGATTTACATTTGCAGAGAAAATCAACACTGACTGACATCGGGGTGTTAATTTAGAGGACAGTTACATTAACCACAGTATTTTCTCTCACCTACACAGATGTAGAAGATAAGATAAAATATATTTTCTGTCAAACTGCTTTATTTTCTATTTTGTTTCCACAAATCAATACAAGAGATAAACTGTTGAATTCAGCTATTTACAATGCAACAGTTATTCTGTGTCTAAACTTAGAAATGCAAAGCATAGCTTGATTTGGAGTACATACATTAATAAAACATGAATCAATAAGTATGGAAGTGTTTTCTTGAGGGAGTGTTTAAGAGGATGGGTTCTAGAGCTATATTAGCCAATATGGCAGCCACTAGGCTTTGGAAATGATAAAAATATCATGTGGACCACTATCACTTCCTCCTCAGCAGACCCAAAGCTGTAACCACTGTTCTAAAGTTAATAGCAGCAGATGAATAATTGAATTGGCTGAGGCTGAAAAGAAAAGGAAACATTACATTTGCTCTGGCAGCATGGAGCAAGAAAGTGGACCCTCCATATTTGATGATCATTCCAGTGACTAAGAGTGGCAGGCACTACATAATTCAAAGCTGCCACCCTCTTTGCCATTAGCACTGAAAGCATCCCAATTAAATTGGAGAACAGCGCTGTGCTTTCATTACAATGGGACTGCTCTTGCCAAAAGGGAATTTTCCTTAATTAATGAGAAAGTACTCCTTTCAGGAGCTACACAATGAGGTCATTCCAATGCAACCTTCTCAGCAAAGAGCAGTCTGACTCTAAATACTGGACTTTATAGCTGAAATGGAGAAGCTGTTTAGTTAATTGTTAAGAAGTTAGGCTTTGGAGTCAGAGTAAGTTGGTATCAAATATTGGCTGTCACCTGATCTTTCAGTGATCTTGAGCATGGTATTTCAATCCTTTAAGGCTTGGTTCCTTTCTCTGTAAAAGTGGACATAACACTTTCTAGTCATAGAATTGTTGTTGGATTAAATCAAATAAGCATAGTAAAGTACTTAGTACAACGGTAGGAAAATATTGACTACTTATTAAAGAGACCTGGTGCTGAAATAGTTCTGCTAACTGCATATATGGCCCATATATACTTTCTCTCTCTCTGCTATGTATAAACTCTCAGCTACTAATAAAATGTTTGGGATTCAAATCCATCTGGAAGTTTCTTGGACAAAAAGGCCTGATGATCTGCTCTTGCAAAGATTACAACCTAGGAACGTAGGAAACCCTAACTGGCAGTTCTATTCTGTCACGGGGGTCGCAAAGAGTCAAAATCCACGCAAACTGCAAAAAATAACAACATTATATTACCAGTGTTATTATTAGTCTTTCCTTGGCTCTGTAATAGAAAACATAATAGTCTCATGGAATAAGAACTCAAGAGAAAACTATTGAAATCTTCCTTCCTTATTTATCATGACTTTGTCTCCTGCTTAGATACCCAAAATGTAGCTTCATAAGAACCACAGTCTAAGTTGTTGTTGTTGTTGTTATGTGCTGTTGAGTCGACCCCGACTCATAGCGACCCCTCCTTGGGTTTCCGAGGCAGTATCCTACGGAAGTAGATTGCCCAACCTTACTTCCGAGAAGTGGCTGGTGGGTTTGAACTGCCAGCCTTCTGGTTAGCAGGCAAGTGCCTTAGCCACTATGCTATCAGAGCTCCAGTCTAAGTAGAGATGACAAATTAGTTTTATTTCACAGAATGTAGAAAAGGAATTTAAAACAGTACCTGGGTTCACTGAACCCAAGTACCATGATTATAGTGAAATCTACCACAGGAGAAAGATTATGAGAGAAAACATACCACCACTTGATCTCGACAAACACATCTTTCTATCATACTAGAATTAAAGTAATTTAAGATTGTCTTAGTGTAAATATTAACTTTATGTACCTTATCTCTCTGATAATTGTCAATTCAACAATACTGGATACTGCTTTTTCAATTTTGGAAAAGTTATTTCAGGTAATTGATGTATGTGGTATTAGCTAAACCTGCAATTTTTAGTTTCCGAAACATTTTTTAAAAATGTTCCACCAATATTTCTTAAGCACTTTTTTAAAAAATAGCTTGAGTGCTCAACTTTTAAAATGCTGAGAAAATAATGTTAACTTTTTATTCTTGCAACATCTCAATATCAACATCTCAATACCGAAGCCTGCCAAATGGGAAAATTTTGCAAAGTTTGGAAAAAGTTTTTCATACTTGATTTGCAAATTAATTATTTTTCATATCAACATGATGCAGTTTCATTAATGTCAGACAGGTTGAACAGATAGAGTCACAGAACTGATATGTACCTATCTGCTTTATCTAGTTAAAGATCAATTAATTGTTACACTAAAGATCAATTTAAAATTTAAAAAGAAATGTGTATTGGTATTTAAAATAGATGGAAGGCTGTTAATCTCATTCCATAGAATATTCTGATGCTGTATATATATATATATATATATATATACACACACACACACACACACATACTTGCTGCTATACAGAAATATAGGAAAACAAAAGTAAAGGCTTTCTATCCAACTAAGCTTTTTCCTGCAACAGTAAACATGTTTTAACAGTTTTTTGTTAAAAAAAAAAAATGCAGATGGGCATATACATATTTGAATCTTAATTATCCAAACATTATGACTCTCCATACTCTTCTGCTTTATTACACAATCTTTTTAATAGTGTGAGAGATTTTCACAGAAAACAATTATATGAAATGTAAAATTGAGGAGAATTGAGGTAGAACAAGGGGCTCCATCTTTCATGGGTTGTTGTTATTGTTAGGTGCTGTGGAGTCAGCTCCAACTCATAACGACCCTGTGTGCAACAGAACAAAACACTGCCCAGTCCTGCACCATCCTCACAATCTGTGCTCTGCTTAAACCCTGCATTGCAGCCACGGTGTCAGTCCTTCTCACTGAGCATCTTCCCTTTCTTCTCTGACCCTCTACTTTACCAAGCATGATTTACTTGTCCAGGGACTGGTCCCTTCTGACAACGTGACCAAAGAAGGTGAGACGAAGTCTGGCCATTCTCTTCTGAGGAGCATTCCAGCTGCACTTCATCCAGGACAGATGTCTTTATTCTTCCAGCAGTCTGGGGTATTTTCAATATTCTTTGCCTACACCACAATTCAAAGGTATCACTTCTTTTTTATTTTTTTATTCATGCATATGAAGTGATTGAAAATACCATGGATTGGGTGAGGCACATCTTAGTCTTCGTTTCTTAACACTTTAAAGTCTTTGTTTCTTAACACTTTAAAGAGGGCTTTTGCAGCAGATTTCTCCAGTATAAGAAGACATCTGATTTCCTGACTGCTGTTTCCATGGATGTTGACTGTGGATCCTAGTAAAATGAAATTCCTGACAACTTTGATCTTTTTTCCATTCCTCATAATGTTGTTTACTGGTCCAGTTGTGAGGATTTTCATTTTCTTTATGTTGAGGTGTAATCCATACTGAATACTGTAGTCTTTTATCTTCATCAGTTAGTGTTTCAAGTCCTCTTCGCTTTCAGCAAACAAGGTTGTGTTGTCTGCATATCTCAGATTGTTAATGCAATTAACAATTAATGTAGTGTAGTAAATTACTTAGTGTGGCTTTTCTACCCATAAGTCTTTATAAACTCCAAGGTGCAATTTGCTATGAGCAACGGAGGAGCTCCTGATTGCTAAAGTAGTCCACCTGGAGTATTTCTGTTGGGAGTGGCACAAAACAATGTTCTGGGAGTTTCCCACTTTCTCTCAGGGGCTTAGAGTTCTGATGCTATGATTAGCTAGTTTGGCCACTCTACCAGGCTCAAAAGGAGGCCTCCTAGAGGCAGAGCTCTCTCTAACTGATGGCTGAGGAAGACATGCTGCTGAAAGAAATACGTGCTCCTGAGACAAGCGCTGCTGGGAAAGAGACGCAAGAGACACGCATTGCTGAGTGAGACACCGAGGGACATGCACTGCTGGGAGAAAGACTGTGAGAGACTTGGCTGAGAGATGGTGGGCTGGGAGAGAGAATGAGCGTTCTTCCTGAACATGAATTGTAGCCTCATGCTTCCCTAATAAACCCTGTAATCTGTGAGTTCTGTGTGGCCACTGCAATAAATTATCAAACCCAGGAGGAACAGTTGGAAGAACGGTTGCAGAAAGGGCTGGAAGGAGGCAGCATGTCTGGCCTTATAGGAATAACCCTTGGGTTGTTGATGGTGACTCTGTCTTCCTTTTGTGGGGTTAGAGGAGGTCGGAACATGTGGCCTCCTTGTCCTTTTTGCTATATATATATATATATATATATATATATATATGCTTCATATATATATATATATATTCATATCATATATAACGGGCAGTGTTTCGTTCTGCTGTGCATGGGGTCGCTATGAGTCGGAAACGACTCTACGGCACTTAACAACAACAACATATGCTTCTGTCTGCTTACCTTTGCTTCTTTTCTCTATTGATCCACTTTCTCTTATTCAGTATATAGGAAGCAGAAAATAGCCCCACCACTCATAGCATCTAAAATCAATACCCAGTCAGTCACTTGTTCAAATTCCTGATACAAGATCATCTGACTGCTTTTGGCACAACTCTGACTTCGTCCTTCTGCCATCACTCACCCTTTGACCTTCTATCAGCTGCTCAGATCTTGAATAGAAGGCTTGCAGAAGATGGGTCACCAGATTATTAGATTTTTAAACAATGCATGTAAGCAAAATGTCCTCCAATAAATCTCTCTTGCAAGTAGTTTTCCTTCCTGCCGTACAATCCCTTTCTGTGAACATGGCTATTCCTTCCATGTTCCATTATTTCAAAATACATTTTCTGTACTAATATAACTTTTTTTTTATTGCTTGTTTTCAATCTTAAATTTCTAAAATTACATTTTTCCCTTTATATTCATCCTCAATTTAATCTCTCCTTTAATCCCAATTTCCCAAGAACTCTTTATGCCCTCTTTCTAAACATGTTGCATCTCTAAAACACACACACACAAGTAGGCATTAACACTCTATGTCCCAGAACAAGAGTAAGATATGAGAAACCAACTGAAAATTTGAGTGTAGTTTAAGGAAATTAGAATGTGCCATTGATGAAGCTGTAGTGACATGTGTAGAATCTAATCAAAACAAAAACAAAGCAAAACTCTCTTACTGAACAGTTTTCCCAAGATCTGGTTTATAAAATTCCTTTTCCTGCAAATTCTAATTTTTTCTCAGTAAGATTGAAATGAATGATAAACTTATGATTCAGGAAATTTATATTAGTTATGTTGGAAAATTACAATAATAGAAAAAACTATAAAAAAAAGAAAAGTGATCGATAAAGGTATGGGACAGTACTGTGGCTGAAGTCCTTGAAGGACAAACATGACCCTTGAATTGTGAGTCCTTTGAAAAGTGACAGCAGTGACATACAGCTTGTGACTTGATCGGTTGTATCTGCATGAAACACAGTATTAAAGAAAAGATATGAGCCATGACACAGCAGTAAGTCACTGCGGCCAGAGGCTGAAGCTTCAATATGTAAATCTGTAAACTCTTTAATACGTCTAGATAATAAAACTGGAATTATATACAAAGCAATTATTTGGAGTGGCCATTTTCGGACAACTGAAGGACACTAAAGTTTATTTCAATTTGAAGCATATGCCTTGGACTGATTTTGGTGGACTGGAACTGTCAGTAATTCACCGTATAATACATTGTCAAAATGGTTCTCCTAAAAGTTACAGACACCAAGATTTCTACGTCTTTCGCTTCAGTATAAACTTCCACACTATTACATGAAAATGACCTGAAGTACCTGACTCAGCCAAATGGTCCTGACCTAAACTCAAGGCTTGATGGGATGGAGCAAAATAGGGCAACTATTTATGATCTCACTGCCACATCCAAACATGCTGCTCTCCAGAATTTTCTAGCAACCTGGACATAGACAAAATCAGTTCATCTACAAATTAAAATGGACCACTAGCCAGACCTGCAATAGGAATGACAATTGGAAAAGTGATTTCTTTATTGGGTGACCTTAAATTTGCATATACTCTTCTAAAAATGCCTATTGTATAATGTTTTAATTTTTTTTTTAATTTTTATTGTGATTTGGGTGAAGATTTACAGAACAAATTCACTTTCCATACAGCAGTTTACATATACTTTGTCTCATGACATTGATCACAGTTTATCACAATGCAACAGCTCCCCTCCCACTTCCTCCCCATAGTTACCTCTTCCCTGTGTCCATCCCTCCATGGACTCCTGCCCCATGAGCTGTCTCCCTGTGCATAAGCATCCCTTCTTTCTCCCATGATTGTTCTCTCCAAGGAGAGTATCTACTTGAGATAAATGTTCAACTCATACACCTGTCATTTGTTTGGCTGGAAACCACAGATATGGGTTTGATTCCAGACCTGAAGGGAAGCTAGGGCCCATAGTTTAGTGGTTCCACCAGGCTCTAT
>NW_006922191.1:1315686-1331679 GCF_000298275.1 Orycteropus afer afer | reverse complement strand
TAGCTGGCTGTGACCAAGCAGTGACCACAACCGTGCCCCTTGTCAGCTCTACTATACACCTGGGAATTCTGATCATTCACATAAACTTATAGGATCATTGTCTGCCAACCCTATATATGTTCTTGGATATACTCCCCATTTCATGGACATACCTAATCATTCAGCCTGTCCACCCATCTATCCACCCATACATCCATGCTTGCCTTCACTGACAACGCAGTACTGTATGTGCAAAAGGGTTCATCTTTGTTGTCTGCACCTCCCATGTACCTCTCTATGTCTTTCTCATCTTCCATGCCATCACTACTGCATGATTTTTATAAGTCAACATTTCCCTGAATATTTTCTGTTTATTTTATTAGATACTGGAATTAATATAAAGTCATTTCTGCCTTAATCTTTTCTTAACTATGTTAATGGCCATATTTTCATGGGAATAAAGGTTCTGATTTGGAATATGTGCTTTTTCTAATTAATGTGTCTACACAATGACAAATGTTTTTACTCTTTTAGATAAACATCAATTAATTCATTTAAGTACTGTGCCCACTGGATGGTCCTTGCATACCTCACTGTCCACACTGATGGGATCACAAAAGATATTTTACTATTATTTCATAAATTTTAATTGTGATAATCACCCAGATAATTCAAACTCAACCAGTACTGTTTCTCTTCAAAACAATTCTGTGTGTCTTGATATGCAAGTTTTGCTATTTATATACTCTATGATACCTATAGAACGTATTGAAAATATTGAAAAATGCAACTGTTTCAATTAACTTGTCATTCAAATATATAATGTCAAAAATAATTTAAATTTGCTCTCCATAGATTTACTACTTTGGCAGATCTTTCTGTGACATTCCTTGAAAGTTCAGAATTCTAATATTGTATACATATATTCAATAATAGCAGTAATTTCTATCTCAAGATGCTTACAATTGAACTCCACTTCTTTTCAAATAGCAAAAGCTGTATTTGTTAAAATTCATCACTTTTCTAAGGTAAGACTCAGAAGTATAATGAGAATGGAATCAGGACCCTTTGATCTATTATACTGTAATTTTATTACGCAGTTTTTTTTTTTTACTCAAAAGAAAATTCAGCACAATTCTTGATAATAAGACAAGGAAACAACAGTTAGTTTATTATTTATACATAAGAGAGATTTAATTATGGGACTACAAATGGGAATTCTCCTACTTTCACTTTTACATTTACTAATAATTAGCAAAGAACTCAACACAAACAAAAATTCATTAAACCAAAAGAAATAGCCTGTCTTTCACCTTGAAATTCACAGGTTATAAAAAGAAACCATCTGAAGAGATTACCTCATAAACCCTTTGTCCAGAATAATCAATATATAATATAACTACCACTTATTCAGCACCTACCATATATCTGGCTCTCTCAGTCAGTCTTACAACCAAAAACAAACAAACAAATGAGAAAGATGTCTTATGATTAGCTGCAATTCACACATAAAGAGGTTGAATTATAGGTTATGGTACTTTCCTAAATCTGTGGTCAGATTACAGAACTGGACTTTGAATTCTATTAAAGCTTGTGTTTTTCACAATACAGTTCTGGTTGATAAGATATGTTATTATTTTTTTTTAAATTTCCTGAATAAATATAAATTTATTGAATCAATAAAACATAAGTCATACTTGCAATTTATGGCAATATAGACATTTTTTCTGATGAGATCATGAGTAGTGACATCAGCTTGGATTTCACAAAAGTACATGTCAAAAAGAAAAGAAAAGTTTTAAGGCAATTTTGAAAAATGACTTATGGGGAAGTGACCTATTCAAAAGGCATATAGTAAGACATTCAATTTTTAATAGCTGCTTGTGAAAAAAAAATTCTACAAAGTTTATAAAATGAGAATAATGGAATTTACTACAAAGAACTGGATCACTTTAACTTTTGCTAGTTAACCTTTGTATATCATTCACCAGCTGAGTTAAAATTTTATTTACATATATATGTCTATATCTAGCTATATATCCATACAGTTAGATATTTATATATATTTTATATATATCCAAATAGTTTGGTATATATATAGCCACTCCTCGGAAGGCAGGTTGGGCATTCCTACTTCCGTAGTGATACTGCCTCGGAAACCCAAGGAGGGGTCGCTATGAGTCGGGGCCGACTGGATGGCAAACAACAACAACAACAACAACATATATATATATATGCTCTGGAGCTCTGGTAGCATAGTGGCTAAGACACTTGCTTGCTAACCAGACGGCTGGTGGTTCAAACCCACCAGTCACTCCTTGGAAGGCAGGTTGGGCAATCCTACTTCCGTAGTGATACTGCCTCGGAAACCCAAGGAGGGGTCGCTATGAGTCGGGGCCGACTGGATGGCAAACAACAACAACAACAACAACATATATATATATATGCTCTGGAGCTCTGGTAGCATAGTGCCTAAGGCACTTACCTGCTAACCAGAAGACTGGCGGTTCAAACCCCCTAGCCACTCCTCCTTGGAAGAAAGTTTGGGCAATCTACTTTCATACTGATACTGCCTCGGAAACCCAAGGAGACAGGCTATGAGTCGGGTCCGACTCTACGACTCTACGACACATAACAACAACAAATATATTTATATGTTTTGATCCTAGAGATATGTGAAACAAGCATTTTCAAAAACTGGTAATAAGATAATCAAAGTACAGAAATACCTGAGAAACAGGAAATATAAATATGTCCTATGATTGCTCCGACTTACTTCATTGATAGAGTTTTTAGACTGCGGCACAGAAAAAAGGGGCTGAGGCAGAACCTGACAGAGTCCCTGAACTAAGGAGACTGAGGTGTGATCCGAGTACCAGATGTGCGGCAGCTGCATAGAGGAAGAATACAGAGAACTTCAGATGGTCCCGATTTGAATATTCAGTTGAATAGAAATTAGTAGTTGCATGTACACATATATCCACATAAGCAATTGTACACAAGAGCCAATCACAACTTTACTGCAATAGCCAAAAACTGAAAAAAATCTAAATGTCCATCAGAGAGGTACATAATGGATATATCAGTTGTGATGCATCCACTAACTGGAAAAAAAAATAAAACAGTGAATGTTATTTTTAAAATCATGTGATTGGTAGGTGGCATTGATTTGGTTTTGACTCATAGCAATCCTGTGTAGATCAGGATGAAACACTTCCTGGTCCTGCATCATCTTCACAATGCCAGGCTTGAGCGCATTGTTTCAGCCACTATGTCAATCCATCTCATTGAAGGCCTGCCCCTTTTTGCTGACCCTCCACTTTAACAAATATGACATCCTTCTCTAGGGAATGGTCCCTCTGACAACATGACCAAAGTAGATGAGACAAAGTCTCCTCATTCTTGCATCTAAGGAGCATTCTGGCTGTACTTCTTCCAGGACAGATTTGTTTGTTCTTCTGGCAGTCAATGATACATTCAGTATTCTTAGGCAGCACCACAATTCAAATGCATCAATTCTTCTTCAGTCTTCCTTACTCACTGTCCAGTTTTCACATGTATATGAGGCTATCGAAAATACCAAGTCTTTGGTTAGGCACGCCTTAGTCTTCAAAGACTAAACTGTTAATAAGGTCATTTGCAATAGGCTTTTCCAGTGCAGTATGTTGTTTGATCTTACTGTTGCTTACATGGGCATTGATTGTAGATCCAAGTAAAATAAAATTCCTGACAACTTCAAGCTTTTA
Source organism: Orycteropus afer afer (assembly GCF_000298275.1). Taxonomy (NCBI): domain Eukaryota; kingdom Metazoa; phylum Chordata; class Mammalia; order Tubulidentata; family Orycteropodidae; genus Orycteropus; species Orycteropus afer. The sequence continues at coordinate 1,327,954 of NW_006922191.1, read as the reverse complement.
TCCATTTATCATGATGTTGCTTATTGGTCCAGTTATGAGGGTTTTTGTTTCTTTATGTTGAAGTGTGATCTATACTGAAGGCTATAGTCTTCGATCTTCATCAGTAAATTCTTTAAGTTTTCTTCACATTCAGCAAGCAAAGTGTGTCATGTGTGTACCACAGATAGTTAATAAGTCTTCCTCCAATCCTGATGCTACCTACTTCTTCATATTGTCCAGCTTCTTGGATTTCCTCAGCATACAGATTGAATAAGTATGGTGAAAGGTACAACCCTGATGCACACTCTTTCTGGTTTTAAATCATGCAGTAACTCCTTGTTCTGTTCTAATGACAACCTCTTGGTCTATGTACAGGTTCCACATGAGCACAATTAAGTTCTCACAATGTTATCCATAATCTCTTATGATTCACACAATTGAATGTCTAGGCATAGCCAATAAAATACAAAAAAAAAAAAAAAAGTACTGCCATTGAGTCGGATCCTAATCATAGCGATCCCTCCTTGGGTTTCCGAGGCAGTAACACTATGGAAGTAGATTGCCAAACCTTCCTTCCCAGGAGTGGCTGGTGGCTTTGAACCACCAGTCTTCTGGTTAGCAGTCAAATGCCTTAGGCACTATGCAACTAGAGTTCCTTCAATAAAATACAGGTAAATGTTTTTATGGTATTCTTTGCTTTTAGCCAAGATCCATCTGACATCAGCAATGATATACTGCCTTCCATGTTCTCTTCTGAATCCAGCTTGAATTTCTGGCTGTTCTCTGTCAATATACTGCTGCAAAAATTTTTGAATTATTTTCAACAGAATTTTATTTGTGGGTGATATTAATAGGAGCTCTGGTGACATAGTGCCTAAGGCATTTGACGGCTAACCAGAAGGCTGGTGGTTCAAACCTCAAAAGGAAGGTTGGGCAATCTAGCTCCTTAGTAATATCACCTAGGAAACCCAAGGAGGGGTCACTATGGGTGGGGTCCAACTCGATGGCATTGAGTTTGGTTTCTCGGTTTGGTGATGTTAATGATATTGTTTGATAGTTTCCACCTTCTGTTGGATTTCCTTTCTTTAGAATGTGCACAATTGTTTATTTCTTCCAGTTGGTTGGCCAGGTAGCTGTCTTTGAAATATGCACTATATATTAGTGTCATAGTAAAGTCTTGTTTCAGGAAACTTCAATAAATTCTTCATGTAGAGTTAAGCTCTACATATCTCATAGATTTAATGATAAATCATTCATCATCAACAGATAGTACACCTATTAATAAAACAGAATCATTTCTTATTGTACAATATGAGAAAGTGGAGAAAAAAAATTAGTGTCCAATAACATATATAAAATGGTTAAATATATATTCTAGAACATATGTCTTAAAACCAAAATTTTAAGTTGACCTATACATTATTCCTGTTAATCGTGAAGTTTTATAATGCTCTATAATTTATAGAAGTCCTATATATGCTATTCTCATTTGAACAAATAAATAAAACAGAATATTAAAAACACCATGTATCTTGGTAACATTTATTATTTTTACACATGCTATGGGATTTAAAAAATCCAATTGTTGCATGTTCTCTATATGCCTCTCTGATGAATTTTTAGTTTTTTCTGATTGAAGTTTATGTTTCAGGTTTTAAGGTTTTAATTGGGTTGGCTTGGTTGAATTTCCTACTCATCCAGAGGTCATCATAAGTGCAGATTGAACTGTCTTTTACCAGTTGTGTGACCATATTTTCTCCTCTAAAGCATTTTTCTTCTCTAATGCAATATGAGTGTAAAAATATCTACCTGGCCAAATTATTATGAAGATCAGAGACACTGCTGTATGTAAAGTTTCTAACATAGAATTAGGTGTAAATGTTGTTATTGTTGTTGTTTGCCGCCGAGTCGGCCCCGACTCATAGCGACCCCTCCTTGGGTTTCCGAGGCAATATCACTATGGTGGGTTTGAACCGCCAGCCTTCTGGTGAGCAGTCAAGTGCCTTAGGCACTATGCTACCAGAGCTCCTAGGTGTAAATATTCATTCTTATTATTTCTCACCACACAGTCTCCTTGCTTTCCATCTGAAAAAAATCTTACGTACACAGCCCAAATATCACCCTCCAAATCTTCCTAACCTGGCTCCTATGATTACTCTGGCTTTATTTCTCTCATTCCATTCTTCCTTCCCTTCCAGCTAAACAGGCTTTTTTTGTTGCTCCTCCAGTAAATCAGGCATCCTTCCTTTACTCATAATTCTCTGTCCCTAGGTATTGAAAATTTTGTTTAAAGTTCCTTGAAACCTACCATGACCACTGTATATAATCACAAACTGCCCTTGCTACCTTTGTAGAATAGGTAGCATAGTCACTTGCTATCTAAATAAAAAATAGAATGAATGGTCACACCATATTTTTATTGCCACTTACTTCCACTCAATGAAATTGACCTTCCTATGAAAATAAAGGAATATGTATATAAGATGTGAAATTTAATCTATTAGCTCAATATGAAAATTAATTACCCTAAGGGATCATAAAGGGAGCTCTGGTAGCATAGTGCCTAAGGCACTTGACCGCTAACCAGAAGGCTGGCGGTTCATACTCACCAGCCACTACTCGGAAGGAAGGTTGGGCAATCCTACTTCTGTAGTGATACTGCCTCGGAAACCCAAGGAGGGGTCGCTATGAGTCGGGGCCGACTCGACGGCAAATAACAACAACAACAACAACAACAACAACAAGGGATCATAAAAATCATTACCTAAAAAACACTTTTGTTTAGAGTAAACTCAGAACACAGAAAAACCTCTGAATAACCAAATTTAAATGTATCCAGTCAAAGTACGCTAATGTAATTGGTCCAATATTTTGATCTACATAACAAGTTGCTTTAGCAATAGCACCACCATTCTATTCTGCAGTTAATATTGGCAATAGAGTCTATGACCTTGATGTTGGATCAGGATATTCTAATTGTGTCATAGTCATTAAAGGTTTGTTGTTATAAAGTCACAAGAGATATAAGTTCAGACTAAAGAAGGTGATTTCCACACACAGTAAATTTCTTCAAGAACAAAAGGACAAAAGAAATAGGTCCACTTTGCAAAAGCACCACCAATTGAATAGGTGGAATCATGTAAATTTAGTAAATAAATAGAAAGCCTTGACCAGGTGTAGGGTCTGTTAAAGTGGCAGAGACAGATAATTGTGTAAAACTTAAATTGTTACTCCTGGAACTTCAGCTCTGCATTTCAATAAACATGTTTTCATTAAGGATCTCTGATGGTGTAGTGGTTAAGAATTTGGCTGCTAATCAAATGGTCAGTGGTTCAATTCTACCAGCCACTCTGTGGAAGAGAGATGTGGTAGTTTGCTTTTATAAAGATTTACAGCCTGGGAAACCCAATGGGGGTCATTATGAGTCAGAATCAACTTGATGGTAGTGGGTACCTCTACCTACTACTGACCCCTATTTTAAACCATACCCAACTATGAAAAGAACCAATTATTTTTGTCTTACTGTTTTGGACTTGAGGGAAGACCAGGCCCTAGACAAGGACATAATTCTTGGTAGAGGGTCAGCAAAAAGAGGAAGACTCTCAACAAGATGGACTGACCCAGTGGCTGAAACAATGGGCTCAAAAACAGCAAGGATTGTGAGGATGGCATGAGACTGCGCAACATTTTGATCTATTGTACTTGATGTTGCTATGAGTTGGAGCAAACTGTTGTTGTTGTTGTTATGTGCCGTCGAGTCGACCCCGACTCATAGCGACCCCTCCTTGGGCTTCCGAGACTGTATCACTACAGAAGTAGAATTGCCCAACCTTCCTTCCAAGGAGTGGCTGGTGGGTTTGAACCGCCAGCCTTCTCGTTAGCTGTCAAGTGCTTTAGTCACTATGCTACCAGTGCTCCCCTAGGAAGTACCTAAAAAAAACAAAGACATACTAAAACCAATGAGCCCAGCTTGCTCAATGATTAAGCACATGGCTGCTAACAAAAGATTAGGGGTTCAAACCTACCAGCCACTTTATAAGGGAAAAGACCTGTTAAACTTATCCCATAATGATTACATACTAGGAAACCTAATGGAGACATTTCTATTCTGTCATAAATGATTGCTATGATTAGAAATCAACTTAACAACACCCAAAAATAACATATTAAAATAAACTTTCCAAAGACCAAACTCACTGCCTTTGAGTCAATCTGACTCATGGAGATCCCTCCTTGGACTTCCGAGGCAGTATCTCTATGGAAGTAGATTGCCCAATCTTCCTTCCAAGGAGTGGCTGCAGTGTTTGAACCTCCATCCTTCTGGTTAACAGTCAAATGCCTTAGTCACTACACCATCAGAGCCATAAAATTATGTATGAATTAGCCCTTTCAACTCTTAATTTTATCAGAATTAATCATTACTGTTGCATCTATTCTGTCTCTTACTTCAGCATTAACAGTTTGAACAATGATCCCAGCACCATACCAACTATTAGACTCAAACTTAGGACTATCATTCTTTCCATCCATATCAACTCCAGTTGTTTCTACCATTTTATGGTAAGAACATGCCTTAATTCAAAACATGCCCTTACAGGGGTCCTATGAGCAAATAGCACTAACAATTTCACGTAAGGTTACACCAACAATAGATTTACTATCCATTGAGTTAATCAGTGGATCATTTGCACTTTCTACCCTTGTCATCTTGACACCTTACCTCAAGGTAATTTATTTCAGTCTTGGCAGAAATGTGTTTTGATTCCTTCTTCACTTGCTATGCTTTTCAATAGGTTACATTCCTTCTAACATACTACACTATTTACTGTTTTATTATATTCATTGTTTATAGTCTGCTTCCTGAGTCACTAGAATATAAATTGTATGAGGGTGAGAATTTTTATCAGATTTTCTTTTCTTTTTTTTCCCCCAATTTTGTTCACTGAAGGGTCACTATACAATGGAATTGAATGGGTTTGGTTTTGGGTTTGGTTCACTTACGTATCTCTAGTGTTTGGAATAATGTCTGAGTTGTCAGGCCCTGAATTCATGCTATTTAATTAATCTTTTTCTGATACTTTTACATCATCTCTGAGCCCCTCCTTTGTTGTTAAAACACACTTATTACTCTGTATTATAAATATTAGTTTATACTTTGACTTTCCCAGTATATCATGGAGTTTTTGAAAATAAGACCTCATTTCCTTAACCTTTGTTTTCAAATAAATGTTTGCTGAGGCAAGGAATAAATAAATAAATAAATAAAATCTTGAAGCTCTGAATTAATTGGCTTATAAACCTAAGGTCAGAATTAATTTTCTGTATCTTATGTCTTCTTGAATAATAAAATAATCAATTGCAAAACTCACTCTGAACAAAATATACATCTTTCAAATGAGGCTCTGTATTTACTCTCGTGAACTTCTACATGGTATTATGGTATTTTGAGTTGGGAAGTTAATTTTATGCAATAAAGATTTTGGTACATCTACTCTATACAAGAGGAGCTCTAGTAGCATAGCGGCTAAAGCACTTGACTGTTAACCAGAAGGCTGGCGGTTCAAACCCACCAGCCACTCCTCAGAAGGAAGGTTGGGCAATCCTACTTCCGTAGTGATACTGCCTCGGAAACCCAAGGAGGGGTCGCTATGAGTCAAGTCCGACTCGACGGCACATAACAACAACAACAACAACTCTATACAAGGGCACTACAAGGATGCAGGCCACCACTAGGACTTGAAATGATCCATCTACCCAGTTCACAGGGCCACCAGGTTAAGGTCCATACAGGAGGTGAACTGGTGAATCCAAGAGGGTTTTTTTTTTTTCCTCCTGTGTGAGTAACTCATTTCCTGGAACTAAATTAAATCCTGGGAAACTGGAATATATTTTAAAATGTCCCTGAGAATTTTAATCCCATAAATTAATACTGGCATTTTTCTCCTCTAAAATGTCAGCAATATCACTTGAAGCTGAGTTACTGTTTTAGTGGAAAAGCTCTTCCCCTCTCTTTGGCAGCTCCCTTTTCTGTGGGAAAAGGTATTAGGAACGTCTTGATATTTATTATAATTTCAACTATATATGCTGCCTTGTACTTTGTTGAGAAAAAGAGAGAAATAATCCAAGAAGCTATTGTTTTCCAGGTAACAAAGCAACATATTCTTTACATTTGTCTAATAATAATAATAATAAAGACTGAGACCACCAAAGACTTTATTGGGACTATTTTTGCATAACCCACATCACAGTCACCTTGATTATCCTTGATTTTGTATACTCTCATGATTAACTGTGAATAGACAACCTAAAATAGAATGAACAGTCATTAAATGATTTGCTTGCTAACAGATAGTGCCCCAAAGTGCATTTCACTGACCAAAGGAATAAGACCTAGGGAAAGAAAATAAATATTTCCCTGAATTCATCTACTGGAGACTGCATGTTGCAAAATATTTACTTTGAAGAATAGAAGCAATGGATGTGGTTACACAAGCTGTGCATTGCACATGCCTAACAGAGGCCCCTAATCTAGACAGACATCAGCAAACTCTGGTCTGCTGAGTATTTTTGTAAATAAAGTTTTATTGGAATATAGACATGCTCATTCATTTGTGTATTGTCTATAGTTAATTTTGATTTCAACCACAGTATCAGGTACTTGCAACAAGACCATATGGCTCACAAAGCTTAAAATATTCCCTATTTTCACTTTTGAGAAAACTGCATCAATTCCTCGTCTACACTGTGTAATTAATTAAAGTGAATTTATGAAGATATCTATAATCCTTTTATTCTAGATTGTTGCTTCTGAAATTTAGCATGAGTCAGGACCACGTGGAGAGCTTATTAAAACACACATTACTGAGCCTCACCCAGATATTCTGATTCACTATGTCTCAGGTGGGGGCCCAAGAATTTGCATTTCTAACAGGCAGCCAGGTGATGCTGATACTATTAGTCCAAGATCAGTACTTTGTATATCACTGCTCTAGAAAATCACTCTGTTAGTGAAATGAATATTCTTCAGAGTTTTTTTCAGTTGAGAAACTCAACAATTTAAAAAACATTAAAATGTGTTGAAGGATGAGAATGCTTAAAATAAATATTTTAATGATATAATACCAGTTCCAATTTATTGTTCGTAAGATGAGGAAGGCCCAGTGCTTTATATATATCATTTGACTAAATTGAGTTTTAACAACATTTCTTTTTTCATAATATTAAAGTCAGGTAAATAGTTTGATTTTTTTTTAATATAAATTAACTTAGGTTTTTAGTGTTAAAATTTGCCCAAAGTCCAACACTAGAAATGGAGAAAACTAGATCTCACTCCAAATTCTATACCCCATTTCTCTACAAAAATCTAAGGTGTGATGGATGCTTAGGAGCGATGAATTTGGCTAAAGCTGACATTTCTCACTTGAAAATAATGCAGAGGGTTAAAAAGTGACTCTATTATCCAAACAACTTATGATTTCTTTCTATCTTTCTTAAACAAGAAAACTAATTCATTACTTTTTATGAAGTTACTGATTTTTTGGGAGGAGATACACAGAAAGGAAGGCAAACACCAAGAAAACTATTGAAAAAAGAATAATATAGTCAAATTATTATTATTTATTTATTTGTGCACCATCAATGTCAAATTGAAAGTCTGCCTCGACAAGTTTACTGAAGAATTTTGTCTTCAGTCCTCTTTTGTTTAAAATTTATCAACAGATTAGACAAACACACTGCACAAACACATGCACACACACACATACATACATGCATTTACCTGGAGGACCTATTGTTTGGCAATCATACTTTCAAGCACTTACCATACTTTGTTTTATTTAATACTGACAATAACACTGCAGGACAGGTTTAATATCCTTCTCATTTTACAGATGCGGAAATTGATGAGGCACAGATAGGACATATATTTTGTCCAAGGCCATGCAATAGAAAATGTCAGCTTTAGGATTTGAATCTAAAAGCGTATTCTTTTGCCTATAACACTTATGAAGCCTGAGAATGTCAACAAATTGAAGAGGCAGTTAAAATACTAAATGTCAGAAGACTTATTAAAGTCTTTCAAATTTTTATTTTCAGTCCCTGACTATTGGATTATTTCCTCTATGATAGAAAGGGTTTTTTGTTGAGCCATCCAAATCATCTCCCATTTTTGCTTTTGGAATTATTAGTGTCCCTCCAAGGTTCTTAGGACTTATCTCCAGGAGGTTATCAATGGCTTAACCAGGTTTGATGTGAATAATTCTATTGCAGCTTTTGTGATATAAGTTTTATGGTTGGCCATATTTATTGAATGGTACATATTGACTAAATAAAATACTCTATTTTTATACCTGCTGGCTTCATACTAGTGGATTCAATTTAAGTAAAGCCAATAAAATTTCAAGTAAATACTTCATAGGTTAAGAATTAGACACATTGATATTCACATGTATTAAATAATGCTTTCCAGACCCTGGAGAAGGGCATCATGCTTGGTGAAGTAGAGGATCAGTGAAACAGAGGAAGATCCCCAACAAGATGGATTGACACGGTATCTGCAACCAAGCAACCAAGGGCTCAAGCGTAGCAACAATTGCACTTTTGACGCAGGACGGGGTAGCGTTTCATCCTGCTGCACACAGGATAGCTATTATGATTTAGAACCTAAAGGTAACAACAATTGTTGTCTGTTCGTTTGTTGTACTGTGGTGGCTTGTGTATTGCTGTGAGACTGGAGGATGTGCCCCCCGTATTTCAGTACCACGCATGGTGGACAGGTTTCAGAGGAGCTTCCAGACTAAGACAGATTGGGAAGAAGGACAGGGCTATCACTTCTGAAAAAACTGGTCACTGAAAGCCTGTGGATAGCAGTGAAACAACAATAGATAATGATTTTAAAAGGCCCTTCCAATGGGCAGATGTGTGATGTATTCTTAAATCCCCTGAGTACCTTTGTTTTTTATATAGCTGTTTGTCTGCTTAATAGAAACTGTAGATAAAAAAGCTTTATATGTTTAAAATGGCAGAAATAAGCTGAGCTGAATAGATCGCCCTTTCAAAATCTCTAGGCTTCACTAATTACTGTTATTAAGAATTTATATGATACTTTGTGTTTGCAAATACTTTACAGGCAGCAATTAACTATTTACCTAGGATAATTATTGGTATTATTTTCCTCATTTTGTATGTGGATAAAGCTAGTAAGCAAAATTAAATTCCTTTGTGGGGTGTGTGTGTATGTGTGTGTGTGTTTGTGTGTGCTAAGGATATGGCAAATTTCTGATAAAAGTAATATAACGGAGACGTTCTTGTTCTTCAAGTCATTGTGACTTGCATATATTCGATTGAAATGAGAGCATTTTGATTAATAAATAATCTCAAATGGGTATGAAATATCTTGCAGGCATTCAGTGACAGGTTTGACATATACTCAGCATGTATATACATACTCATAAGTTTTCAATTCTTGTAGGAAGATGTTGTCTGACCAAGTGGCATATAATAACTAGCCTTGTTATAGGCGTTAGCAAGGGAATGAGCTGATTGGCATACCTTCTCTAGATTTTATTCATTCAATATTTATTAATTTTCTATTTGGTATCTGGCATTGCTTTAGGTACAGACGACAAAAAAAAAAAAATAATAATAATAATTAAAGAATCTCCAAAGAGCTATTTCTTACTAAGAACACAAATTCATAAATAATCACAGTTACACAAGATGAGCTGAATAAGAGAGATGTTCATATACTGGGAAAATCAAAAGTTGTGTGGGAATTTAGGCAAAGGAATGATTGTCCCTAAACCACAGACTCAAGGTTTGTATTTTATAATTTTGCATATAGTACTTACAATCCCCTGGAGAAGGATATTGTGCTTGGCAGAGTGGGGGGTCAGCAAAAAAGGGAAGAGCCTCAGTGAGGTGGACTGACCCAGCGGCTGCCATGATGGGCTCAGGTATAGCAAGGACTGTGAGGCTGGCATGGGACCTGGCAGTGTTGCATTCTGTTGTACACAGGGTCGCTATGAGTTGGAGCTGACTGGACAGCACCTAACAACACCACCGCTTACAATTTGCTAAGAGTTCTTTTAAGCGCTTTACTAATATTAACTCAGTCCTTGTAACTCGTTCTGAAGTGCATACTATTAGTATTTCAATTTGTAGGTGGGACCCCAAGGCACAAAGAGGCTAAGAAAATTGCCCAAGGCACAAATTTAACATGTAGTAGAACGAGGACTCAAATCTAGGCTGTTTGGTTTCATTTTCTTCAGTCTTAACCACTGTTCTATGCTACCAAACTATTTGTGGGGTATAACACAAAAATACAATTTAGTTTCATCATATTTTGAGTTATACATATTGTATATATATTATTGTATTATAGTTTGAAACAAAAATCAATTATATTTTCACTTCTGTGTAGACTAAGTGGCTGAATTGGAGATATCCTGAAGTATCCTCAAATAGATGTTAGAAATCGAATAGTGAAAGGTGATACCTTTGACATGCACTGGGCCTAGGCTGGTGACAGTGGTGAAAGAAGGAGTCAAGGTACAAGAAAATGGTCTATACTTCTACAGAAATGCAGTCCTTCTCATTTTTCTTGTAGCCCAAGGCCTTCCTGATCTCCCATCTATTTTTGCACTTCATGCAGAAAAATGAGGATGAGAAATATTTCACTGTCCTTTTAATTCTAATACAAGAAAACCACCAGCTCAGGTGTGCTGATAAATGGCAGACAACACTCATCCTGAGTGTCAGGAAACAATAGAGTGCTGGGTATCTTGACTCTACAGACTTTTGCCGTGGTCAGATGTGCAACTGCATATATTAAATTTGCTGATTTAAAAGAGGAATCAGAAATTTTATAAATAGATATAGATACATAAATGCCATTATTTGGTGTAATTGAATTGGTTCCAGCCCTGTGACCCTATATATGACAGAAGGAAATACTGCCTGGTCCTGTGCCATACTCCTAACCCACCGCTTCAGCCACTGTCTCAGTCCATCTCACTGAGAATCTTCCTCTTCTTTGATGACCCTGTACTTTACCAAGCATGATGTTCTTCTCCCGGGACTAGACCCTCCTGATATTATCCAAAATATGTGAGATGAAACCTTGCTTTCCTCACTTCCAAGGAACATTGTGATTGGTATATAGATAAACAGAGTCAGGTTTATATACCTATAGCCAGTAACCATTGCCATTGAGTTGACTCTGACTAATGCCGGTACTATATAACTACAATACAGACAGTCATGACAGAGTCAATGAAAGTTGTACCATGTTCATAGAATATTGGTTAAATGAACCACATTTAACGAGAAGCATATAGAAGGCAGGAGAGCAAAATAAAAGAGGATGATGCTCAATGAAGTGCAGACCCAGGGATGAAATAGTCTTAAAAGAGCAACAATTAACTTAAAACTTTGCCTGAGTACAGCAGCAGCTGAAGTAAGCCCTTGTTATATGAAGTTTTATGATGAAAAACTTCCTGATACACATAAAACATGTCTGCATGGTAAAGGCGAACATGGTTTTATAATTCTGAGAATTACTCAGTGTTCAGCTGACAAAACAATTTTATCTATGTTTTAAGGCTCACTCCAGATACTGTCCCCGGGAAGCCTTGTCAGGGAGCCTTCAGTAAAATTTCTTCATTTTCCACTCTCCAGTGTAAATCTTCCTTTGGGATCACCAGATCACTTGTTTATATTCCTGCCATATCTCTGTCACATCTAACTTGGGTTGTGGTTCTTTGTTGCCTACATCTCTTGACAAAACACCAGCTCTGAGAAGGCAGGAATGTCCTTTAATTTGTTTTGAGCATTACTCAGATTGACAAGTACAATTTGTACTCTGAACAGCTATTGAGAATATGGTTGAGTAGTGATATAATCGCCTCATCCAGGATGGGGAGAACATTTGTTCAGTGCTATTAAATGGTGAATATGAATCATACTTTATTTGGTTATAAGAGGATTAAAAAGCTAGGAAATCTTGGTTCATCAGTTTACATAGGAAATGAGAATGGACACAGCGATGAAGCTAAGTGAAAGGAATTTACCCCATGTACCATACATCGTTTGTTCATAAATAAATTCTAAGTACTGAGGGAGCCATTTCCTCAGAAGAGTTAGCCTTTCCCAGTGAAGTAGACCCTACGGACTAATAAAGCATAGTTAGCACTTGAAAGTGGAGAACAGCCATGAAGTAGTTTATTTTTCCCAGGAAATAAAGTGCTTTAATATATTTCTGAATCTTTAACAGACCTTTTGGTTAAACAGT
>NW_006922191.1:1312630-1313131 GCF_000298275.1 Orycteropus afer afer | reverse complement strand
TACAAATATGCATTTAGAAATATTGTCTGTCAAACCTATATATGGTCATGGATGTAATCCCATTCACCTATCCACCCCTGATCATCTTGCCTGTCTATGTATGTAGACATTCATAGATAGTTTTTCTTACTGGTAATGCAGTTTTATGTATGTAACAGTGTTTACCTTGGTTGTCTATATCTCTTGTGCACCTCTTTGTGTCTTCCTTTTCCTTAGTGATATTTTGCTGGTCACTCACTTTTGGTATATTGCATATCCCTGCACCCAAATCAGTAAGTGTCTCTTTCCTAGCTATCACTTTTCCCTCACCTCCCTGGTAACCATCAAAGAATGTTTCTTTTCACGTGTAAACCTTTCCTTAACTTTTTATAATAGTAGACTCACAATTTTTGTCCTTCGATAATTGACTGATTTCACTCAGCATTATGTGCTCCAAGTTTATCCACATTATGAGGTATTTCATGGATTCTTCATTATTCTTTAATGTGTAGTATTCCATTA
>NW_006922191.1:1310795-1311459 GCF_000298275.1 Orycteropus afer afer | reverse complement strand
ATTACTGAATCAGGCAAGAATATTCAAACCATAACTCCAAAGACCAAAATCAAACCCAATACCATTGACTTGATTATGACTAATAACTAGTTCCCCAAGTAAGACTAACTCATAGGATTTCCAAGGATATAAATGTTTATGAAAGCAGACTGTCTGATCTTTCTCATTTGGAGTCACAGGAAGTTTCAAACCACCAACTTTGTGAATAGCAGCTAAGCACTTTAACTGCTGCATCACCAAAAATCCTTTCAGTATGTACAAAACCTGTGGTTTATTTAGTCTGATTGACATGCTAGCAATAGATACTACAAGTTTGCTTTTCTGAAAAAGTCCCTAAGCATCAAAACTCAATATTTTTTACAAAAATATAAAATGCCAAAATATGTCCTTGTTTTCTCTATGTAGGTATCAATGTCTCAAAGTCTTCATAAAACACCCAACCCCAATTTTTCACCTAGAGTGGAATTAGCTAGATTTTAGGCTGCTCCATCCTAGATCATAGAGTGCTTGACCCTGTTTAATGGCTTTTCTCATCATTAACAAGGGAGTGAAGAGCCATATTGGTAGGATAATTTAGAGCAACACACGTTTGGCTTAATCATCTGGAGAATTTTTCCCCACTTAGACACAATTCATCAGTATCTCTAACCATAATTGGGCCTAC
>NW_006922191.1:1308384-1310230 GCF_000298275.1 Orycteropus afer afer | reverse complement strand
GGAAGTGCTATCTCTATGGAAGTAGATTGCCCAATCTTCCTTCCAAGGAGTAGCTGGTGGGTTTGAACCATCAGCCTTCTGGTTAGCAGTCAAGTGCCTTAGGCACTATACCACCAGAGCTCGAATATGTATAATCTTATTTACAAGTCTGATTAAGCCTTGACTGTCTGTTCTGATTAATAATCAGAGACTTTTTAAAATAAAGCAAAGCACTACTTATATGACCTTGGAATTTCCCTATCTCAAACTCAGTATCATCTATTTCTTCAAGGATTCCTCATTTGTTTTAGTAGGTAATTATATTAGAGATCAGAATTCAGTTGCTGAAGGTTCTTATTGTTCTTGAATAACACAGTTTCTATGTCATTTTAATGGAGAAGGCCTATAAAATACTGGTGAATCTGGATATGTTGTTTTGCCAGGAGACAAGAAACCTTGCAATAAATAAGAGATCAAGTCAAAAGGACAGGACTGAGTTTGAATGAACTCAAAATTGTCAAATGAGAGACTCTTTGGTTGTCATAAAAAAAGAAAATGATAAAAGCATATTAAATAAATGAACACCCATGAGTACACAACAATAGTAACAAAAAGAGAAAGCCAGAAGAGATATGCTTGTCACTATTTATGGAGGTTAATAAACCAAACACTCATTTACAAAATTTGTAATTAATTGAAAAGAATTAAACATCTGTCTCTATTTTACAGATAAAACTAAATTTGTGAGTAGCAAATTAATACCAGTTGATAAATAAAAACTGTACTAAACAATGTGAGCTACTATGAACTGAAGGAATAATAGATTTAGAAAATCTTAATTTTGAAATTACTGAATCAGGCAAGAATATTCAAACCATAAGGTGAAAGATTAATGAAGAATAAGTTCTTTGTATTTTCTTTTTGCATATATACAATGAAGTCCCTGAGGGACACCAGTGGTTAAATGCTGTACTACTAACCAAAAAGTTGGTAAGTTAAACCACTCAGGGATACCTTGGAAGTAACATCTTACAATCTGCTTCCAAAAGACCACAACCTTGAAAACTCTATGGATTGAAGTTCAATTCTACAATATGAAGTTGCCATGAGTTGCAATCAACTCAATGGTGACGGCTAACAACAACAACATATATACATACAATAAATATTTCATGCAGGAATTAATATATTAATGAAAGGATGATGATACAAAATTAATGATCACTGATTATATGGGAGATAATATCAGTTTCTTTGATTACATTTTCTCATTAATTTCATAGCAATATATTTACATAGTGACAATATGGCTTAAAATGGAGAAAATTAGAGATCAAGGTAGTTAAGTAAGTTGACAAAAGTCACCCAACTAGGTAGGAAGTGGTAGAGCTAAAATTCAAATTATTGCCTGACTGATTCCAGCAACCATACACCTTCCTCTGTGTTGCCAGCCTCAAAATTACTATTCATAATAGTTAAATATTTGATTATATATAGATATAGATATAGATATAGATATATAGATAGATAGATAGATAGATATAGATATATATATAGGCATATGACTGTAACAGTATCATATAACATTAACATTATAGAATGATCTCATAGATTTTGTATGGTATCTGAAATGATTTTAATTGTAATATATGCTATATATTGAATTAGAATGGAGAAATATTACATGCAAATAGACTGTCAAATATATCATATGTAAATCTATATTCACTGACTACTAAAATAATTTTTTGCTTTTAATTAAATAAAGGCGTGTGTCCTGAATGACTTCTTGTTAATGGGTGGTATTGGTCTGTCAGTTTGTTGCACTGTGGTGGCCTGGGTCTTGCTGTGATGTGGGAAAATATAC
>NW_006922191.1:1301730-1302934 GCF_000298275.1 Orycteropus afer afer | reverse complement strand
ATTGACATGGTGGCGGCGGCAATGGGCTCAAGTATAGCAAGAATCATGGACTTGGTGCAGGACTAGGCAGGGTTTCATTCTGTTGTTTACAGGGTTGCTATGAGTTGGAGATGACTCAATGGCACCTAACAGAAACAACAACAACAACGTGATCTACTGTGCTGGGAATGACAAATTAAAGAGGAATGACATCACATTCATCATCAAGAACATTTCAAGCTCTATCCTGCACCCACTGTGTCAATCCATCTCATCGAGGGCCTTCTCTTTTTTCCCTGATCCTCCACTTCATCAAGAATGATATCTTTCTCCAGGGAATGGTTTCTTCTGACAACATGATCAAAGAAAGTGAGACAAAGTTGGCCATTCTCGCTTCCAGGGAGCATTCTAGCTGCACTTCCTCCAGGACAGATTTGTTAGTTCTTCTGGCACTTCATGGTACTTTCAGTATTCTTTGACAATATGTATAAATTCTTACCAAAAGCTATACATATATATTTGTTTTCCTTATAACTTTTCTATTGTTCAAGATTGAATAGAATCCCCTAAAATGTTACATGGAAGTTCAAATCCCCTGTTCCTGTGAATGTAACCTTTGAAAATAGGGTCTTTAAAGATGTCATCAGTTGAATTACAGCATGAGTCACACTCAATGGATGTTCTCTAATCTGATATGACTGATGACCTTATAAAAAGAAGAGAAAGACACTTACAAAGAAAACACAATCATGTGAAGAGACAGAAATTAAAGGGGTGCATTTGTAAGCCAAGGCATTCCAAGCATTGTCAGGAACCATCAGAAGCTAGGAAGAGACAAGGAAAGATCTTCTAGGGCCTTAGAGAGTGCAGGGCCCTGATGACACCTTGATTATGAATTTCTAAGTTGCAGAACTGCAAGAGAGTCCATTTTTGTTGTTTGAATCCACATTGTTGCAGCTCTGACAGCTAACATGTGATGGCAGCCACAGGTTTCACTGTTTGAGTATATAATCTTCTAAATTTCATTAGGTATTATAACAGATTGCTTTAGCCTCCCAAAGGATAAACTATGTATATGTTGTTGTTGTTGTTGTTATGTGCCGTCGAGTCGGCCCCGACTCATAGCGACCCCTCCTTGGATTTCCAAGGCAGTATCACTACGGAAGTAGGATTGCCCAACCTTCCTTCCGAGGAGTGACTGGTGGGTTTGAACCGCCAGCCTTCT
>NW_006922191.1:1295273-1301254 GCF_000298275.1 Orycteropus afer afer | reverse complement strand
TTGAACCACCAGCCTTCTGGTTAGCAGTCAAATGCCTTAGGTGCTACACCACCAGAGCTCCAGTTCTCTTATTAGATATCACCAAAGAGTTGACAGGTGAAAAAGGATGAACATATATACTGATAATAAATTTGTTAAATAGGAAATGTTTTCTACTCATGCAAACTGGAAAATACTTAATAGAATGATAAACTCACCTGCCTTAATGACACTATTGAACTTCTTCCAACCTTTCATCTCCTTTATCCCTTCCTAGTTACTGTCCGTAAAATTGAGGGAACATGGCATTGGAAAAAATTATATATATTGGATTGAGAAGACCAATATATATGATTATTGGTATATACAATAATTCATTTGTTTTATTTCAAAATATTTTATATCACAGTTACATTCATGCGTATGAATACATATATCACAGTTCTTCAAATTTTATAACATTCCTTAAACATTTATTAAATGTCAGAATACTAATTGTTTGTTTTGGAAAAAAAAAAGATAAAATCAAAAGTGGTCAATTAGCAGCAAAGACTGATAAGCAAACATCTTTGATTTAAAGAAAATAAATTGTTAGAAATGTAAATGGCAGCTTCAAGCAAGGCTTGCAATTATGGCTGTGCCTCTTCCTTTGTTCACTAATCTGTCAACAAATAATTAGCAGCAACTACTGTGGTCCACACACTTCTCTCTTACCTGTGAATATATCAGTGAACTAAATACACAAAACTCCTAGTGGTACTGACCCTTTGGGACTTAAAGGTAGCTTGTTCCCCTCTTGTGTGCGTGCCCAAATCCATGGCATGGCATCTAAAGCTTTTTAGAATCTGCCTCAGTTTACCACTCAGTACACCTGATACCAAATCTAATCTCAAACACTAAGTAGCTATATTATCTTTGGCAAATATTTCCACTTCCCTGAGCCTTGTTCACATCTATTAAAAGAGAACAAAATATCTCACTGGATTGAAATAATTGAAGGATGCAACATGCATTTTTTTAAAAATATTAATTCCTTCCTTTGAATGAATAATGATTAAAATTTTAGAAAAATAATGAGAAAATTATTATTCCTCCTAACATATTTTCCCTTAAGTTTCTTTCGTTGACTAGGGGCTACTGATTCTAAGTATTTGGCTTTTCTTTTAGCTTTCCCACAATAGGAAATAGGAAATATATATATATATATATATATATTTTTTTTTTTTCTTTAAAATGAAAATCTATTATCATCAAAAAAAAGATACTACCTTTTTCCTCCTCTCCATCCTTCACAAAAGAAAATCTCAGAGGAAATGAAAGGACCTCAATTTTAAAGCAGAAGAAAGGAATACATGAAAGTTTTCTTTCACCCAACTAAGTGCATTGTATTTTCTCCCAAAACTAACGTTATAGTTCATAATGGCCTGTTGTCTGGATTAGTAGAAAGAAATGTGGCTTTGTATGCATCTACCAGGCAGCTCTGCAATTAATAGCAAGCCCTATAATCAGGTCCACGGCTAAATTAAATTGGACAACAGATTTTTACTTCTTCAAAGTTGCTTAATACCTTGGAATTCTTTCACATAACAATGTGCAGCTGTGAATGACTCCCTCCCAGGCAGCCTTCTCCAAGCTGTCCCAAGTAACTGCTGCAGAGTTTCCTTCCCAGCTGCTGCCTTCCCTCCTACTGAAATGGTTGGGTTCTAAGCAGGGCTATGTATATAAATCCCCTACTGGAAGAGGAAACCACAGGGAGGGGGCCACAAAAGAAAATATTAGGCTGTTGATTGTTATTTTTGTAAAATTTTTGTAACAGAGCTGAAATGTATAAAGACAACATGTTATGTTTTAACTAATCTATGGTATTCACTTGAGGCACACATAGAATAAATAAGTTTAGAGACTTTAGAAAATAAGCAGACATTTATTGATGGGTTCCTGACAAACCATCACTTGGTTTTCATAAGTGGCCTAGTGGGGAGGAGAAAGAGTAAGAGTTTGATAATAACTTGGAAAATTTCCACTTCCGGCCTAATGGTACTAGGAGTACTGAGACAACATTCAAATCTACTACACAGAATTTAGAGGACATTGTGGCTTGTCTGATGAGCAAGACACAGGAAGGCCAGTGCCTCTTTAAAATCTGGAAAAGGTTTTCTTGCTAGCAGGAAGATTCCCTCCTTCCAGCGTGAAAGAGGCTGAGATATAAAGTAGAAAGCAGACAGGGCAACCTTCCTGCAGGAAGTCTGACTCCACAGACACATTGGTAAGAAGTTGTTTGCTTGTGTTCTTGGCATCTGGAAAAGTAATTCAGTGCAGCTTTAACTGTGACCTTTGATTATCTCCTTAATCCTTGCTTACCCAAGATGAGTAATAAAACTGCCCTTTGCAGAATCCATATCACCAGAAGAAACCTCAGATGCCAACTTCAAAGGTGAGGATGAATCAGGCTGTGATAGAATTTAATGATCTATTTTCACTCTTAAGTGGCAGAGAAAAACATTCAGAAGAAAAATGGGCAAAAAAAAAAGGAAAAAAGGATAGAAGTTTTGACTGCAGCAGTCTGCTAATTATTTGCAAAGTGTCCTGAAAACATTAATACAAGCACTATCGAACAAAATTTTACTTTCAAAGTAACTTGTATGTGAAAAACAACGTGGACCAAATATTTGAATATGTTTTTATTTATATTCCATATTAAAGAGCACAGGACGTGAAAGAAAAAACAACCTACATGTTTATGAGAATTTATGTTGACACGCACCATGTAGTTTAATTCTCCCTATAATTTTGAATAGCAGATATGATTTTCTTCTTTTCACGTATAAAAATTGAGGCAGAGAGAGGCATAGGACCTTGCCTAAATTCATACTAGTAGCAACTGAAAGAGGCTGGATTGGAAGCTGCAGGAAGCCTCTCAACCTCTTTCATGGAGATACCCAGGGGTTCAACAGTCATTTTTCTGAGAGAGTTATGCCAGAGGTAGGTTTTAGAACAGATATTGCGATCCAAGGAGGGTCCTTTCTTTGAGTTCAAGGTTCTAGCCAGAGCCTTGGCAGAGTAGATCTCGAAGTCCAAAGGGCAGTATCTACCGTGCCCCAGATTATTATTATAGATTTGGTTACTATCACTGATTATGTGGCCACAACATCAGAGCTTTACCAGACTATATCTATATGACTTGTAGAAAATTACTAACATTTCTGTGGCTCATAGGGTTTTAATAAGGATTAAATACGTTAATTCCTGAGAGAAGATTACAATAATCTCTGAAACATTTATGTCCTACTTTTATTATCAATGCATTCAAAGCAGGAAATTGGAGACATAGAATCTGATATGAAGATGCAGGTGAAAACCAAAGGAAATATTCAGTCAGACTAAACTAAAATTACACAGAATGGAAGAAAATCCTCACCTGGTAGGCAAATTTTCTTACCTTTTATGCAGACTGGATGCCTGATGCCCTGTCTATTGCAGAAAGGTTAGCATCCCCCAACTGAGAACCATAGGCCCTTTCCCTGGTGAGGGCTGAGCAAGGCTATGCTCTTAGAGGAAATGCCTCAATCACTTTGTCTAGGAAAGCCAGAGATGGCCAGGGCTATGGCTTCCAAAGGAGCAGGAGCAGTGCAATTTTACTACATTAACACAGAAGCTCTTGAAACTCTCACATCAGGAGATGAACTAAGTTATCATTGGACACTGTTATGGTTTGTGCCACCCAAAGAAAAGATATGTCCTACTTCTATACTTGTGAATGTTACCTTATTTAGAAATAGGGATGTTGCAAGTGTAATTAGTTGAGATGAGGTCATTAGGGAGAGTCCTAATCTTTTTAATGACCAGCATCTTTATAAGAAAAGGAGAAGAGACAGTGTTCTGGTTCCCTAGTGCTGCTCTGAGAAGAATATACCACAAATGGGATGGTCTTAACAAACAGGAGTTTATTCTTACAATTTGGAGGCTTTAAGTCCAAGTTCAAAGTGCCAGGCTCTAGGGGCTGGGTGAAAGCCCCTCAACCTTGGGGTCCAGCTCTGCCTCCTGCTCCCGGCCCACTGGAGCTAGAGGCTTTTCTTCACTCAGACAGCTGCTGGCTGCTGAGGCTGAGAAGCCCCAAGGTTGACAAGTCAAAAGGCACAGTCCCGATATTACCAAACCACACCGCAGGGCATTAACTTAAGTCCATTGTAAGTCCCAAGGTCAACAGAGCATAGCAGGCTGCTGAGCAACGACACAGCTACATGCAGGGTGCAAGCATGCCATAGGTTAGAGACCGTTCTCAAAGCTTCTCCTTATATACAGGAAGCGGACCACATCTCAAAGGCAGGACCTCAGCTGTTTGTGGTAGATCCCACCTTGGAGCTGATTGCCAGTCTCATCATGGTGAATAACTACCACCAGCTGCTCAGCCATTCAACCAGGCCCAGCCAAGTTGACATACAAACATAACTACCACACCGGTAGGGTTTCCAAGGTTATAAATCTTTATAGAAGCAGACTGCCACATCTATCTCCTGCAGAGTAGCATGTGGGTTCAAACTGATGACCTCTTGGTTAGCAGCTGAATGTTATCCACTGTGGCACAAGGGCTCGTTGCTGGTAAACAGGAGTTCTAAAATAGAAAACAGATAGTCTGAGGTGGTGTCTGGGTTTGCCTTTGGCCCTTTTTCCCTATTTGTTAACTGTGTACTATTGAATTAATTGGTAGAGTGCAGATTTCTTAAAAAAGTGTTGGTTTAGATTTTCAAGAGATGCGCAGTTTAATTATAGTCTCATGCACTTAAAAGATGGTATTAATATTGCCATTGATACGTCTATGATGGTTTCTTGGTTTTCAACTCTTCAGAAGCCAATTCTATATTTTATTTAAATTAATAAAATAATGAATCAAAGATATTTAATACAGAATATTCATCAAAAATGGTGTATTATATGGGGTAGAGTAGAAACTTAAGATTGCCATCAAAGATTTTTTATGTGTGTGTGTGTGTGTGTGTATACATACATACACATGTATGATATGTGTATGTATGCACATGAAAATATGTATTGATGAAGGGAGAATTTTCAAAAATAGCTATCATGTCCCAGATCTCTTACAGATGGGTTATGGTCATGTAAACAGTTCTGCTAAAAAGTTTGTGTGGAAGTGACCCAGATGGTCAAGATTTCTTGTGTCTCCTAACTCTGTTTCTATATTGTGGTTACCTTGGGAGTTGTGCATTCCAAATAATATAACTACGATGTAACAGAGGGAAGCTGGTCTGACTGGATTTCATGAAGTTAAGGTTCATCTATTGCACAGGGTATTCTCTGCTATTACATCATTATCTTTCCCACTTGATATACTAAACTAGTAAAAATTTCACACTAAAGGCACCATTTGAGCTTGGCCTTGAGAGATGGATAGAATTTCCTTGACTGAGGAAAGTCTCATTATACTTGCTCCAGGTGAAGAGAAGAGCAGGAAAAAGAAGCAGAAATATAAAAGTTCATTGCCTGGTCAGAGAATATGAAAGTGTCCCATTGCTGGAAGATTTGGTGATGTATGGTTTGTAAAGTAGGTATGTGTGAAATGTTAAAAGGCTTTGAGTGATATAATTGTGGTAACTCGGAACTGAATTTAGCCCTCTGGGCCTAAGTATTTTCACATTTTAAGCAAATATTTATCACTATAAACTATAATTTCTCACAATTAAAATCACTTAAATGATAAACTGCATCATAATTATCCAATCTGATTAGACATAGTTTTGAAGCACTCATTCTGTTATCAAGCTGGACAGTTAATAAGGAGAAAGGGACAAAAGAGGAGTTATTCCTGGTTCCAGCAAGATGGCGGACTAGGCAGAAAGACTTCACAGACCCTCTTCAACAAAGAAAAGGGAAACCAATTAACACCCACATAGAAGATAATCTTGGATCCCTGAGCCTTGAAGGGAAGGATATAGAAGTGAACTAAACCCCAATTAGCAGGAGAATTTGTGTGAAAATACCAAAAA
>NW_006922191.1:1293856-1294467 GCF_000298275.1 Orycteropus afer afer | reverse complement strand
TTAACCCCATTCCTTGTTTTTCTTTTTGCATTTTTTCCATTATTTTTCTTATTCTCCTTCCCTACTTTTTTTTTCTTAGTGCCCTATCCCAGATATTGCAGGTTTTCTTGTTTTTACTTTTTTTCCCTGTTTTCTTTTTTTGCTTACTGTTCCTGTGTGATTACATGGTGTGTTTTTTGTCCATGGGTTTTTAGTTTTTTGGTTATTCAATTCTAATTTGTGTCTAACTGAGTGGGGGAAAACAACAGTCCCTATAAGACACACCTACACCCACACCTTCTGGAACTTCACTTACTGAGGAAGAGCCACTACCTCCTTCTGCACAAATGGGCCAATATTAAAAAAACACCAAGAACCTGACTCACCTTTGGCTGCTTTTCACAAACAGTTAACAGAGATCTAAATACAACAACTCCACAATGTCTCGGAAACAACAGACCATCATAGTTCACACAAAAAAGCAGGATAAAGTGGTAGAAACAAGGGAGCAGGATACAGAACCAGAACACATCCCTAAGGAAGAAGCAGCATTGGAACCCTCTGATAAGGAATTCAAAAGAATTATCTTTAGGTATCTTCAAAGGATTGAGAGACAGACCAGAGAAAACACA
>NW_006922191.1:1282086-1288766 GCF_000298275.1 Orycteropus afer afer | reverse complement strand
CTCAGGAGCAGGAGTGTATGGAGGGATGGACACTGGGAAGAGGTAACTATGGGGAGGAAGTGGGAGGGGGGCTGTTGCATTGTGGTAAACTATGGTCAATGACATGAGACAAAGTATATGTGAACTGGTGTGTGGAAAGTGAATTTGCTCTGTAAATTTTCACCCAAATCCCAATTTAAAAAAAAAGGAGTTATTCCTTGGTCATAAGATAGGCCCATCCTCAGGTAATAGATGATAATTGGAAAAGTTAATTATAAGGTATCAATTCATGTTGACAGGCCCAGCATTTTAAAGGAGGAAGATTTTGGAGTGTGAATTAAGCTAGATGATCAAAGTTAGTGAAAAATTATCTTGATAATACATAATAAGGGTGTAGGTTTCATGACTGCATTTGTTATCTTGTAAATTCAACCTTTTCCCCTTTAACGTATATCATTTTCTATCAATTGAATTGCCATCATCCCATTTGATAAGTGGGTCGTTTGTCTAGATGTTCTTTAATTCTCATGACTGAGTTGTTCTGATACAATCAGATAGACTTTTGTCTGTGAGATTACTTTCAGAAAACAATGTAAAATATGATTACATTTAATTCTTCATAAATGAGAAGAGAATTTTGATGTGATACAGATGACGCAACTCATAGAAGCTGAGATACCAAATGTTCCTGTGATGAGTTTAGCCAAATGGATAACTAATTCAGCATTTCATCTCTGAATAGTCCTTAAAAATATTTAAATAACATATATTATTCTTTTAATTCATTATTGTGCACATATTTTTAGAAGCAGCATGATTTTAATATTGTCATAGAGCTAATACATGCAAAATGTCTATCACACTGTCTGGATCTCATGTGATAAATGAGTTTGTATAATTAGTGTGTTTACTAATATAGTATTAAGTTTCCAGGAGGAAAGAGTCAGTCAAAATCTGAAGACCATTAGGCAAACTACAAAATAATGATTGAATTCTTGAACGGCTCACAAAAACAAGCATGTATATTTTGACAAATGTTATGCCTTCAATAGGAGGTTATTTTTCTCACATCTATTAGTTATACATCCCACATATCTCACTGAAACAAGTTATCACTGAGAATTATTAATGCAATCACAATTTTACAAAATGTTTATCATCTTTATGGCATCTTCTGGAGGAAGGCTTATTAACAACCTGGGGTATGCAAATGATACAATCTTGCTTGCTGAAAGTGAAGAGGGTTGAATACTGATAAAGATCAAAGACTACAGCCTTCTATATGGATTACACTTCGGCATAAAGAAAACAAAAGTCCTCACAACTTGACCAATACGCAATATCATGATAAAAGGAACAAAGATTGAAGTTATGAAGGATTTCATTTTTCTTGGCCCCATAATCAAAGCCTATGTAAGTAGAAGTCAAGAAATCAAATGGCATTGCAGTGAGCAAATATACAAAAATGTCACTTTGAAAACTAAGATATGCTGATCCAAGTCATAGTATTTTCAATCACCGCACATGCTTGTGAAAGCTAGACAATGAATAAGAAAAACTAAAGGAGAATCGAGGAGCTCTGGTAGCATAGTGCCTAAGGCACTTGACTGCTAACCAGAAGGCTGGAGGTTCAAACCCACCAGCCACTCCTTGGAAGGAAGGTTGGGCAATCCTACTTCCGTAATGATACTGCCTTGGAAACCCAAGGAGGGGTCGCTATGAGTCGGGACGACTCGACGGCAAATAACAACAACAACAACAAAGGAGGATCGATGCATTTGAATTGTGGTGTTGGCCAATAATATTGAATGTACTGTGGACTGCCAGAAGAATAAACAAATCTGTCTTGGAAGATGTGCAGACATAATGCTTTTTGGAAGCAGGGATGGCAAGACTTCATCTCACGTACTTTGGACATGTTCTAAGGAGAGACCAGTCCCTGAAGAACGGCCTCATGTGGTGAAGAAGAGGGTCAGGGAAAAAGAGGAAGATACTCAGAGATAGTTTGACACAGCGGCTGAAACAATAGGCTCAAGCATAGCCCAGATTGTGAGGACGGCACAGGACTGGGCAGTGTTTTGTTCTGTTGAACACAGGGTCGCTGAGTTGGAACTGACTTAACAGCATCTAACAACCACAATAAGGAAAATCAGTATGTAATTATTATCATACCAGAGCTTAAGGTTAAGCAGTGTTTACTGATTTAGCTATTCGGGCAATTTAATGGTATAGCAAATCTCTGGAATCGTAAAATACCTTCAGTTAAGCAGTATCTTTCATCCACAAATCCCTGCTATTTACAGTTATCAAAACATATCATTACAAGCAAAAGGCAGAGAGATAGAAGTGAACAAATGCATACATTATTCATAAACTGCTCTTTTCTGCTAGGTTTTTCAAAACCTTCTTTTCTTTAGGAGATGCCTAGAAGCAAGCATTTAAATTAAGTTATTAACAAGATCATTAATCAGGAATCCATGTTTTAAGACGCCTTGTTGATCAGCAAGTACAGAAAAAAAAAAAAAAAACGCCTTAGGAAGATGTATAATCTAAAATGTTGCATTATACATTCCTAGTTGACTCAGACATAATTTACTAATTTATTAATTCAAAAAATAAATAATATAATGTACATGTAATTAATATATTTTATGAGCCATAATACATATTTTCAAATATCATAAAGCTTTGCATGTGTCCATTTTTAGAAAAAGTAATAGTTTTATTGCCATTACAAAGTGATTTTACACTTATAATCTTTATCTATGTTATTATAGACTGGCAGGGGAACATAAGTATTTATAATCATAGATTAGTGATGAGAAAACTGAGGCCAAGAGATTCACCTAAGATCAAAAATGACTGTGAGTGTCATCTTTGGATGCTAACAATGATCTTTCCCAACCACTGTA
The DNA here is from genome assembly GCF_000298275.1 of Orycteropus afer afer. Taxonomy (NCBI): domain Eukaryota; kingdom Metazoa; phylum Chordata; class Mammalia; order Tubulidentata; family Orycteropodidae; genus Orycteropus; species Orycteropus afer. The sequence continues at coordinate 1,285,875 of NW_006922191.1, read as the reverse complement.
CTAGATTGCACCTAATGACTTGGAAACCTGTGACTTGAGCTGAGAAAAAGTATGTTTTCTTAGAACTTTGTTTTCCCTATCTGTAGGTTGAAAACAATAATACCCATTATCTAGCTCATAGTATTATAATAAAACATTGAACGAAAAGAAGTTCAGATAGTGTCCATATATGTTAAATATTCATATTACTGTTGTTGTCATTTTATATGCCATCGAGTCAGACCTACTCATAGTGACCCCTCTTTGTGTTTCCGAGGCATTATCACTATTGAAGTAGATTGTCCAACCTTCCTTCCGAGGAGTGGCTGGTGTGTTTGAACCACCAGCCTTCTGGTTAGCAGTCAAGTGCCTTAGGCACTATGCTACCAGAACTCCTATTCATATTACTAGTAATATAATATTATTACTATAATAAATTATTATTTATTATTACTATTTTCTGCTGTAACATAGAACAATCTAATCAGAATTAGTGCTTTAGGATAGCATGTAAGTTATTAATTGCCAGGTCTTCAATAAGTACCTCACTTAATACTGCTTTTACTTTGAATAAATCAGTCCTTATCATAGCTCATAATTAAACTCAAAGCTTTTTATTTACAAGAAAACATGCATATGATTAGAATCAAAGACTATTTTTGATATGGTACTGTTGTATAATTACATTATCTATAGTAAAAAGTTGTCTGGAAAGTGAAATTATGCTATATATACATAAATTATACATTTGGATAAGAATATGAATGTGGAAGAAAGCAAAAAAAAAACTCTTTTTACTTTTAACAAAGGAATATAATTGATTCTACGTATTTCAATAAAGAACCTATTATTTAAAATGCGTTTTCTGTTGTACCATGTTTGTTCATTAAAATAATACACTAAATATTTGCAAAATATTTGCAAGTTATTGGATATTTATTTAGACATTCCTTTAGAAATTCTTTTAGAAATTAATTTCTACAAAAACATTTTACTCAATCATTCCGATAATTATTATATTCCTATTTATGAATCTCATGTTAGAGCTTTTGTGTTCAATAAGAAAGTTCTTTGCCATTCCCATAGCAGTTATAAACTTCAAAGACTTAGGGAGGGATTGAAAAATTTCTCAGGAGCTGGTACCGCCAGAATGATGGAAAGATGAAAGCAAATAAGTTGTTCTTATTATTTTCCTTTGCAAGGCTGTCCATATGTTACTTACTTGGCCCAAAATCACTGATATATTAAGCTTCTTATCTAGACATTTACAAATAACACATTTTAAACAAAACCAAAAACAAAACTCACTGCCATCAGTCAGATCCCACTCATGGTGGGCCCCTCTTTAGGTTTCTGAGGTAGTATCCCTATGGAAGTAGATTGTCCAACCTTCCTTCCAAGGAGTGGTTGGTGGGTTTGAACCGCCGGCCTTCTGGTTAGCAGTCAAGTGCCATAGGCATTACGCCATCAGAGCTCTTTACATTTTAACAATTACTCTAAATTTCTCAGAAGTGTATCTTCTACTTGTCTTTTTCTGAGTAAAGTTTATTATTATTATTATTGTTTTGAATGAGGAAAGTGGTCAGTATAAGTGAGATGAATGGTTTCATTTGGAGAAATAATCAAATCTAGGAGAATAGCTGAGAGTAAGGAGACCAAGAGTTGAACTTTTGTTTGGTCAAGATAACAATTTAATATTTGACAAAACATCTAGGGGTTTCAGTTTTTGTCTTTAAAATGAGTGACTTCATCTCTAAGGTCCTTACTGTGTTGAAGGTTCCACAATCTGAAACATCATTAGGATCGTATGTCCGAAACAAAACCCAAGCCAAACTCACTTCTGTCAAGTTGATTACGAGTCATAGAGACCCCCATTGTGTTTCTGAAGCTGTAAATCTTTATGGAAGTAGATCGCCATATCTTCCCTCTGTGGAGAAGCTAGTGGGTTTGAACCACTGATCTTCTAGTAAGCAGCCAAATGCCTTATCCGCTACACCACCAGAGCTGTTTAGTATATGTCCAGGGAGGTCAAAACTCAAGATTTTCCAAGGTTCCTGCAAAGATTCCCCATTTTTGACTGAGGGTGATAGGCTGAATAATGTCTTCTATCCCTACCTCACCCCTGGACCTCCAGCCCCCACAAAGATAACCACATCACAATTCTGGAACATGGACTTTTCAGGTGTTGTTAAATTAATGGTTTTGAAATTGGAGACTAGCCTAGATTACTTAGGTGGGCACAATGTAATTACATTTGTCTTTAGAAGAGGAAGACACAGTATCAGGTCAAAGAGAAACACTGTGTGACCAAAGAGAGAGAGAGGAAGACAGGGAAAAACAGAGAAATGCTATGCTTCTAGTTTTAGAGATGGAAGAAGGGTTCACAAATCAAGGAAGTAATAATAATAAATAATAATAATAAATATTCATGATAAATGAAGAAAAGATTGACATTGTCAGGGATTTCATTTCATTTGGATCCACAATCAATACCCATGGAAGCCGAAGCCAAGAAAACAGATGTCATATTGCACTGAGAAAATATGTTGCAAAAAACCTATTTAATGCATTAAGAAGCAAAGATGTCACTTTGAAGAAGAAGGTGCGCCTAATCCACACCATGGTATTTTCAATTGTCTCATATGAGTGTAAAAGGTGAAAAATGAATAAGGAAGACTGAGGAAGAGTTGATGCCTTTGGATTGTGGTGTTGGTGAAAAATACTAAAATACCTTGGGTTCCCAGAAGAACCAACAAATCTGTCCAGGAAGAAATGCAGCCAGAATGTTCCTGAGAAGCAAGGATGGGCAGACGTCGTCTCAACTACCTTGGTCATGTTTTCAGAAGGAACCATTCCCTGGAGAAGGATATCATGTTTGCTAAAACAGATGATCAGAGAAAAAGGAGAAGACCTTCAATGAGATGGATTGACACAGTGGCTGCAATGATGGGCTCAAGCATTCCAAGGATTGTGAGGATGGTGCAGGATTAGGCAATGTTTAATTCTATTCTACATACAGACACTGTGAGTTGGAACCTACTTGACAGCACCTAACAACAACAACAGAATAATATAGACATACCAATTATGGGGGAATTCCAATAACTTGCAGGATTTTAATTTCCACTTAGAATATCCAGAATTGTAATCATTGATAGGTGTGGCTTTTAAAAACTATCTGTTTTCTGGGATAAATATTTATTTTGTGAGAGTTTGGGAAATAAAAATTAAAAGGCTACCAGAAATTATCAATATCTTACAAAATATTTTGTTCATTTTCCAACCAAATTTCCAAAAAAATATACATTCATATTTTTTACATTGAAATAAACTCAGCCATATTGTAGAATATTATCGCCAATGTTTGAGTTTATTATATATGGTTTACTGAAAGTTATCAAAATCTGTAAAAGTGTTTTTAAAGACTATGTGGAAACTATAAACTACATACTGTCTGGATTAAGGGAACTATTACCAGCTCTTCTGTTTTAAATTTTTGATAGATAATTTATTCTGAAAATACTGTGTTTTTCACTCAACAAAAGAACATTTCATAAGTATGAGAAACAGTATTTATGAAAGTGGTCAGCAGCACAGATTCCAGCCTGGATTGACACCAAATCACAGCTCTGGTAATGGTGATGGATATATTGGGGAATGATTATTGGTGATGCTTGAAACAACACAAAGAATGGATTTACCATTTTTGTCTGTACATGTATGTTGTTGTTGTTGTTATGTGCCGTCGAGTCGGCCCCGACTCATAGCAACCCCTTCTTGGGTTTCCGAGGCAGTATCACTACGGAAGTA
>NW_006922191.1:1268363-1281966 GCF_000298275.1 Orycteropus afer afer | reverse complement strand
CTCAAGTTCATCCACATTATGAGATGTTTTGCAGATTCATTATTGCTCTAGCATAGTATTCCATTGTGTGCATTTACCATAGTTTCTTGATCCATTCCTCTGCTAGTGAACATTTAGGTTATTTTCATCTTTTTGCTATTGTGAATAGTGCTGTGATGAACATGATTGTGCATATATCTGTTAGTGTCACTGCTCTTATTTCTCTAGGATATATACCTATTTTTGGGATTGCTGGATCATATGATATTTCTCTTTCCCTCTTTTAAGGAAGTGCCATATCATTTCCCACAGTGAAAATGAAGTTACACAACTTTACAGTCCCAACAGTGTATGAGGGTTCCAGTTTCTCCACACCCATGCCAACATTTGCTGTTTTCTGTTTTTTCCAACTTTTCTATTAGTGCTAGGGTGAGATTATACCTTATTGTTGTTTTGGTTTATATTTCTCTAATGGCTAATGATTATGACCATTTCTTTATGTGTTTGTTAGCTGCTTGAATAACTTCTTAGATTAAGGGTCTGTTCATGTCCTCTGCCCTTTTTTTTTTTTTTTCAATATATATTATTTGTCCTTTTGTTTGTTAAGTTGTTGAAGTTTTCTATAAATTTTAGAGATTATCCTCTTGTCCTATATGTTGTTTCCTTTTTTCACAGTCTGTGGGTTCTCTTTTTACTCTTTTGGTGAAATTTTTTGGTGCTCATAGTATCTAATTAATAGCAGGGCCCAACCATCTATTTTGTCTTCTAGAGTTAGTGCATTTCTGGTTATAGTCTATAGTGTACTTTTACCCTAAATTAGGGACCTCTAAGTTTGACCCTATTTTTCCTTTGATGTTTTTCAGGGATTTAAGTTTTATGTTCAGGTCTTTGATCCAACTTGGGTTCATTTTTGTATGTACTGTGAGATATGGTCTTGTTTCATTTTTCTGAAAATGGATATCAAGTTTATTTATAAAACAGACCCATTCCCATTAAAAGGGTTTTGGCCCTTTGTCAAAAACCAGTTGTCCGTAAGTGGATGGTTTTACTTCTGGGTTCTCAATTCTGTTCCTTTGGTCCATGTGTCTGTCTGTGGTTGTACCACGGTAGTTTAACTACTGAGGCTTTATAACAGGTTTGAGATTGGGGTGCGTGAGGCCTCCTGAAATGCAAAATGTTTTATTACCTATATATTTACTATAATAAATTGAAAAAAAATCCCTTCTCATTCACTTTCTGTGACTTCAGAAAAGTTATTAACCTACTGTATGCTTCATTTAGGACATGGGAGCTCTGGTAGCATAGTGGCTAAGACACTTGCCTGCTAACCAGAAGGCTGGCGGTTCAAACCCACCAGCCATTCCTCAGAAGGAAGGTTGGGCAATCCTACTTCCATAGTGATACTGCCTCGGAAACCCAAGGAGGGGTCGCTATGAGTCGGGTTTGACTTGACTGCACATAACAACAACAACAACACTGGAACAGTGCTTAAAGCACTCAGCTACTAACCAAAAGGTCGGTGATTCAAATCCATCAGTTACGCTGAAGGAGAAAGATGTGACAGTCACTTCCCTAAAGATTACAGCCTTAGAAACCCTAGAGGTAATTCTACTTTGTCCTATAGGATCACTATGTATTGGAATATACTCAACTACAGAGGCTTTTTTGGGTTGTGCTTCATTTAGTCATCTAAAATAGACTTTACAAGAGTACCATGTTACAAGGATTATATGAATTAATATATGCACACTTTGATTGGTATCTGGTACAGTGTAAATATTGCTTAAATGTGTTAGCTATTTTTATTGTCAATTTTCTTATTTGATACCTGAGTAATTCAAGAGACAACACCAGTTTTTCCTTCATTATGAACAAAACATCATGTTATATTCCATTATAAGATTGTACCTTAATTATAAAATGGATAAATTGCTTAATCTCTAAGAGGAACTTCAGAATTCCCTCTAATTTCTATCTCATTGCACATAAAGGACATTGGATGATATAAAAAATAATAATTGATTCATGCAAAAACATAGCTTTAAGTGTTAAGGAATTTCTTCCCTTGTTTTAAAGCATCTTGTCTTGTAAAAACATGTTTTTATATTCAACTGATTTGAATTCTTGGAAGAAGGTATGATTTTGAAATATATATTTTTTTTTACCATGATTCATATTTAACAATTAAGTTATTTTTTTACATGGGATTCAATGAGCAGCTCAGCCAGTTTAAATTTTAGTGTTTTTGTGAAAAATTCTCAAATTTTTTAATACTATGAAGATTTTGAATAATTTCATTTTTAACAGCAAGGATTATACAGCTTATTTTGGCTTTGCATAATGATTCCAAATTAGAAGTTTCAATTTTATCATAACCATGCGATGACATATGTCTAAGGGAGAATACTTTGAAGACTAACATATTTTTTCCTATACTTTTTTAAACACTTTTATCCCTACATTTTTCCATCTAGAGTGCCTGGTATACTTATTTCCAAAAAAGACAAGTGTCAGTTTTGGCTTTTGAATTTTAGATTATTTGACCTTGAGGCATTGTAAAGAACATCATTAGGTAAAGGACAGAAGTCTCTGCCCCTCTCCTCAGAGTAGCTCAAGAAACTCTCCACTAGAGCGTTAGAAGATTGAGAGTAAAGAGAACGTTAGACCTGGGTGGTGCTCCTTTCCTTGTCCTCCACCTTGCCATAGATTCCAGGGGTGAGGAATGATTTAACACTCAGGAAGTGGCTGCTCTGAAAACAGAGGGGGCCAGGGAACGAACACAAAATCCAAAGTATCCTGAGGAACTCTACATAATATGGTATTAGAAGAAATATCTGTGGGGGATGTCTGAAGCCAGTCCCTCAATCCAGTGCTATCTGATTCAGGATCGTTAGTCTAAGACACTTATTCTCTCACAAGGAAGATGTGACATAAATTCATTTGTAAATTTGTATGAAGGACCTGTACAAGCGTATCCAGTCATCTTGTTTCTGCTACAAGGAAGTCCATGCTCTACTCAACTTCTCCAGGCTATAAATTTTGTAAGGTCAGGTGCCTTTGTGGAAGCAGAGTTATGGTTTTAACCATAAACAGGTAGTAAGCAGTTTGTTACTACCAAGGGTCTGTTATTAGGTAATCCACCTACTTGCAGATTAAAGCCATATTTAACAGTAATAACGTTGTTATTTTGACCTCCATTTTTCTCATCCCTCTCTGACATCATTTGCTTCAGAAATCTTATACCAAATATAACAATGATGATATCTAACTGAAAAACAAACAGCCCACTATAGTTGAGGAACCATTTTAAGCACTTTAATGTAGTATAGTCATTTCAGTCTTTGCAGTAGTATTATTCCTATTGTTCATTTGAAGATACTGAGACACAGATAAATAAACCAGGTTGTTGAAGGTCACATTAATAATGAGCCATGGGACTAGGATTCAAACTCAGGAAGCTGGGCTCCAGCTATAAGCTTTGTAGATACTGTATTTAACATATTCAGTTCCAGACTACAGAATAGCATGTTTCTAGGCAGGATACAGGATGTAGATGTGGCCTGGATGGCAATGCTCTGGAAGAAGCTTGATGACTGGGAGAGGCATCTTGAAACAGAATGTGTCCAACCTTCATTGAAAAAAAAAAAAAAAAAAATCCAAACCTGTTGTTATCGAATTGATTCCTACTCATAGTGACCCTATAGGCTCTAGGACAGGGTAGAACTGCCCAGGATTCCAACTACAGACCTTTTGTAGTTGGTTCAGCCAAGTGCTGAACCACTGTATCACCAAGGCTTCTCAAGTCCAACTCCAGATGTCACGCAAACAAAACTCCCAGAAATTAGATGCAACCTAGGTGGAAGTAGTTACACAACCTGAAATCTATGAGAACTTGTTATAAACGTTAATATGGATTATAGAAAAGTAAACTTACATTTCTTGTACATCAAGATTCATGAGCTGAGAGCCCTGGTGGCACAACAGTTAATTGCTTGGCTGCTAACCTAATGGTTGGCAGTTTGAACCCACCCAGCTTCTCTGCATGAGAAAAGAGCTAGCAATCTGCTCTCATAAAGATCACAGCCAAAAAATTCCTATGGGGCACTTCTACTCTGTCACAAAGGATCGCTATGGGTCAGAGTGTACTCAGTGGCATGGAACAGCGAGACTGGGAATTCACAGTTCTGCAATATTGGATTGCTCTCATTTAGGTAATTAAACATGTCAGTAAGATGTGCATGGTGCTGTAACTCTTTAATATGACAGATTCAGCTTTGTTGATTAAAAAATAGGGTGATTCTCAAATATTAATTATAGAACTTTGATTTGCTTCAATACTGTAGTAAAAGAAATAAATAAATACAGCTTCTGGAATTTGTTACTTACTTGGTTACAAATAAGTCTAAGTTCTGAAATAATTGTAGCATTACCTAAAACTCATTTGAAAGCAGTTGAAATCTTTTTAACATAGTGAAGATGACATGATGACATACTGACAACCATTTTTATGTGAGTGACTCTTTCGGTAGTTTTTCTTGCTATTGGTATCACATCACTGCTTGCTTAATAAATAGCACGTGAACAAATAATCTGAGTGCACATTGATCTACATTTGTTTATGTATCACATACTTTACAAAAGTAATTAATCTCTCTCATATTCATTACAGAACATATATTATGTGAAATAAACAACGTGGACAGAAACAAAATTTCTTTGCCTTTATTCATTTGAATTACAATTATTGCAGTTAAATTCAGTATTTCTTGCAATTGTCCAAGTTACATATTTTGAAGCAATCTGCCACCTATTAGTTGAACTAATATTTATTTATGCTTTCTTTCACTCACCAACATTAAGTAAGCACTTACTATATATCAAAGTGATGTAAGTACTGAGGACATAGTGTTGAAGAAACTGCTTTCCATAATGAAGTTTGTATTTTAGCACAAAGGTTTACTTTTCCAATTGTGTCTGCTGCTCCCTCACATATTTAAAAATATCATTTGAATCCTAAGTTTCAATAGCCTTTGAAATATTTGTTAAACTCTATGTCTCCACAGATTATAGATTACAAAATTACTGACCTCAGCTTTTAAAGTCAATTGTCATTAAGGCTTAGGACGTCAGAACATTTGAGATGAGAGAAACAACTTAAAATATGTGAAAAAAGTATTTGAATAAAAAATAATCATAAATAAAAACATAAAAGAAATTAAGTGGATGTGTTACACTAAATAATATCCCCCAAAATTCAGATCGCCCCAAAAACTCATAAAACCAAAAAAGCAAAGTCACTGCCATCAAGTCAGGTCTGACTGATAGCGACCCCTCCTTGGGTTTCTGAAGCAGTATCACTACAGAAATAGGTTGGCCAGTAGCTCATAGTGTAATCTTATTTGGAAAGAGCATCTTTGTAGATAAAATGCTAAGATAAAATCATACTGGATTAGGCCTAAATCCAGTGACTGGTGCCCTTATAAGAAGGCCATGCAAAGACAGAGAGAGGAGAATGCCATGTGAAGACAGACAGAGGGAGGAATTAGAATGGTGTGGCTCTAAGCCAAAGGAGCCTAGTGGCACAATTATTACATTTTCAGTTACTAACCCTAATGTCTGAAGTTCAAAACCACCAGCAGCTACAGGGGAAAGATGTGGCAGTCTTCTTCCATAAAAATTTACAGCCTTGGGAACACTATGGGGAAGTTTTATTCTGCCTACAGGGTCAGGTATGCCAATTTGCTGGCTAAAAAGAGACAAGGAAAGATTCTGCTCTAAAGCCTTCAGGGGGAAAATAATCCTACAGGCAATTTTATTTTGGACTTTGATCCTCTAGAATTGTAAGAGAATAAATTTCCTTTGTTTAAACTGCCCAGTGTGTGATAATTTACTATGGTGGTCTTAGAAAACTAATGTAGTAGCTTTGTCTTTGAATTTTTTAAAGGCCAGAAAACTAACTTTAACTCTTCATCTAATTCTTTACATAAGTTTAATTTTAATACTTTTTATTTATTTAATGAATTTTATTTTCTTATAAAAGTTGGTGGAGAGGAAATAATTGAAGCCCAGGTCTTTGAACTACTGCTGTTGGAGTAGAATAATCATTTCAGGTATTCCTTGGAGACACCTGTCTCATTAACTCCAGTATGGATTTTGTCAGCATGAAGACTATACGACTAGGCATTAAAAATTAATTTCATAAGCAGCTCAAATGAAATTAGATTTTGCATGGTTTTAGTTTTACCAAGCATTTTCTAACAGGATTGTGAGACCATTTAAAAAAAGTATATTTATATTTTAGTGTATGTAACCGATGTACATATGAAACATTTTTTATTGCAAAATTGTCTGCATGTATACTTTAAAACAAACACCAAATACGAATGTGTTATGACTTCAATAGACTATCAGTTGATTTAATCTCTTAAGACAAATAACAGTGTGGTTTTCTCTATCTGCCACCCTTCATTTCCTCCGTCTTTCTTATGACACTGAACAAACTTGTTGCTGTTGTTGTTAGGTGCTGTTGAGTCAGTTGCAACTCATAGTGACCTATGCAACCACAACAAAACACTTCCAGTCCTTTACCATCCTCATAATGTGAGCTCTGATGGTGTAGTGTCTGAGGCATTTGACTGCTAACCAGAAGGCTGGTGGTTCAAACCCACCAGCCACTCCTCAGTAGGAAGATGGGGCAATCTACTTAATCCTTTGATGAAAAATTATTGTTATTATAATTTTCATTAATTGAGTCAAAATTGGTAACTTCTTTTTTATATGTAAGATTCATTTATTATAGACATAAAAATAAAATAAGTTACAACTTAAATGACAATTTGATAAATTTGGTAGGAATTACAAAAGAGTAAATCCAAAGAATTATCTCTACCTTCCAGTAGCATGAAATTTGGGAAGTGAACATGACAGACACGTTAATCATAAAGAATTTAAAAGGATTCATTTTTACATATTTGATGATATGATACAGAAAATAAGTTCATACATGTCAAATATAGAAGTGATGAAAGAGGTGTGAAATCACCCTAAATGGTGTGCTCTATCTATGTAGAAGAGATGTGGGGTTAGTGTAGTTTGAATGGGCAGAGATAACTGAATTCTTGTTTTTTATTAACTTGAACATCTTTTAACATAATAAGAGTAAATATGTATTACGAACAGTCTGTACACTAGGGATGAAGAGTTGAAATTTAATACAGAAAAAAACATTCAACTTGAACCATTTATCATATACCATTTTCTTGGCTTCTCACTCTGAAATTGTGGTTATCAAGATGCCTTTCAGAAGGTTAATCACAGTAAAAAGTTCCTTTTAAAAGTATAAATTACAGATAAAGTATTACCATAAATAACTCTTCCTGATTTTTAGTGGTTTATTTTATTATATTAATGTCATTCAGTGTTGATTTCTTTTGTTATAGCCATGATCATACAATTGTTGCAATTAAGTGTTGCTGTGCAACAAACCATTCTGAAATTCAGTGGTGTAAACAGCACAGAGACAAGCTGATAAATGTTTAACCATTGGCTCTGGATTAAGGAGAATAATAAAGAGAGAGAGAGAGAAAGAGAGCAGCACAAGAAATCTAGGTCAACTCTAGATTTGCAGGTTTTTTGCTGATTTCTATGGTGGTGGAAATTCTCCCATAGTGGCTGAGTTCAAGATGCCAACATTTCATGACTCTGTGGCATTAGAAGAGATGGATAGTAGCACCATATTATGTAGTATTTCTACCATATAAGTATAATACAGGCAGCCCTCAGGTTATAAAGTTCTAACTTACAGAAAATTTGTACTTGCTCTTCAATTTTATGTAAATTTGCCCTGGCTTTGAAATGATTATTAAACCAATGTCTACTCAAAACAAATTCTTCATCACAATCACATTCACTTGCTACAGGTGCAGATTTTAAGTCATTGAGGTTTCAAGGCTTTTCTTACACTAAAACCAAACCTATTGCTGCAGAGACAATTATGACTTATGACCTTAAAGGACAGAATAGAACTTCCCCATAGACTTTCCAAGGCTATAAATCTGTGTGGAAACAAACCACCACACTTTTCTTGTTTGAACTGCCAATTTTTTGGTTAGAAGCCGAGTGCTTTGATCACTGACACACCAGGGGTCCTTCTTTCTTGCATCAAAGTAAGTCTAAGTACCTGTTCTGACATATCTACAAACTGAACTTAAAGACACACTTAAGGAAAGATCTTGTTTATAACTCAGGGACTAACTATAGATATAGATAACTTCAAGGCTATGGAAGATACTAAAATGCAGTAAAATTAGGATGGAATGAGTTTTGAGAATTTGTTAACTTGGCTTTGATATAATTTATATAATTGTAAATACATATAATTTAAATTTTAGCTGTAGAAGAATCACTTGCAAAATTTTTACAAAATAACAATCAGCTCTCAAAAACTAAGACAGGCTGGCTGCAGCGCACAACTGTCATGAAAACAACAGTTTCAGTGTACATAAAGATTTTGTAATTTTAAAATCCAGAAAAGACACAGTAGGATCAGCTCTCCTATCTCCCACAAGGTCTGCATCCTCAGCCAGAAGGCTCAAGTGTCTAGGAGCTAGAAGAGATAGAGCTGAAAGCTCCAATTCCAAGATGGCTTCTTTATTCATCTGTCAATCACCAGGGCTGGGCTCAGCTGGAACTGCCAATCTGAACACCTTCAAGTGGCTTCTGTATAATAGCAGCCTTGGGGTAGTCTAACTTCTTACATGGCAGCTCAGAAGTACGGCCTTTTTTCATCCAGTCTCAGAAGTCATACGATGTTACTTTTTCCACACTCTTTTGGTTCAAGAAGATACAAGCCCACTCAGATTCAAGAGGGTGGGGACTTAGACATTAGTTCTTGGGAAAAAATTCAAAGAATGTAAAGTCATACTTTAAAATCACTTACACAGTGTATACAATTTTGTATTCTGCATTTCCCCCTTAATATTATACTATAAACATAAAGTACAGGTCTCATAAACATCATTTAAACACCTATTTGACATGATCTACTCTCTCCTAGCCAAATTTTTCACTGTAGATACAAATATTAAGTTACAGTGCTAGGACATGATTTAGGTAGGAAAGGTAATGATTGTTTATACAAGTGATGTCTCCATAATAAGGAATCATGAGAAAATAAAACTACTTCATGAATGTTTAGCAAGGGAAAATTATTCTGAAAGATCATCTGCATACAGAAATGCATCTTTTAGTATTTCACTGAAAATTACAGGGCATATTTAATTTCATAAAAGAATATTAGATGTTGTGTATATATTTTGCCAAGTGCAATATAATATTGTAGAACTACTAAACTGCAAAATTTCTGCTGCATCAGCCAATATATATTTGTATCTACAACTTTGTCAAAAGCCAATAAAGAAAAAAAGCTTATTCATCTCACTAAGGGGTTGTAAGCTCTATTTATTTAAAATGGAGTTTAGAGATTGGCTTTTTCCATTTTGATATGAATCGTGTATCACTTTCATTTAGTGACATCAAATGTTAAGCTTCAGTAAAACTGCCTCATAGAAGAAAAAATATGATGTTGACTCAGTGATAAACAATCCCTAGATAAAAATGGATGTTGGCACAGAGATTAGTTGCATAGATTTGGAAAGTTAAAGGGAAAAAAAAAAGTTTTGGCAATATCTTTAGTTTAGATAGACGTCTATTTGGGGGGAAAAAATCTCTTATTTGGGAACTCCAACTATAATAATGTGCCATCTTGATTAAAAATCTTGGCAAGAGTATCAAATCATAAAGGGTGAGCTGGAGGGAAAAAAAGAAACCAAACAAAGACTCCTAAAGGGTAATCTACTTTTAATGATGCTTCCTCCAAATCCATCATTTTCCTACAATCTAAGTGTGGAATGTTGCTGTTGTCATTGAAACATCCCTCATCATAGCTCCTCATCACATAGTTCCTTTCCACCAGAATATATTTTATGTCCATTTCTTTCTTTTGATTCCACAGCTGCCATCGTATTACCTTCATATATTTGAAGGGGGGTCATATTGATTTTTCAAGACTGAAAATTTAATTTTAATGCTTTTAGGAAGGACACCTTCTTTATGGTGTCCTCAGCATTTCTGTATGTTTTAATAAATATTCTTGCTTAAAATTGAGATCCATAAAGGAATTTGAATTTGTGAAGCTCCAATGTCAAGTCCTCTTACAGCTGGTGAAAGGGACCTTTACAATGTTTTTCAGTTCCACCCACTCACTCCTCCAAACTGCCAGCCACAAAATTTTCCCACTAATCCACACTGTACAAAAAGGTACAATACATTTCTTTAAATATTCCACTCTGTATATCCTCCTTTGTTGCTTTCCATGATTCATGGTAGCCTAGTTTCAAGCATGATTTCTTAATTTAGTTCTTTTGAATTTTTTCAAGTATATTTCCCAATTTACCTCATCATGTCCTTCCACTCAGATTAGACAAGCTGAGTAGATTGTTTATATACAGTTCAATCACAATCTCAGAATACTTGGTGTGTCTTCATTTGAAGGGGCTATGATAGGCTAATCAACTTCTTAAGGGAGAGTGGAGTGGACAACGGTGGTTCCTGGTAGAATTCCTGCCTTCCATGGGGAACATTTGACTGTGACTCTTGGCTAGTGCACCTAATGTATTGGTGACACCTACTTGTCAAATTGCATGTTGATATGATGCTAAACAGGTTTAATTGGAGTTTCCAGAATAAGAGAGACTAGGAATAAAGGCAACCTACTTCTAAAAGTCAGCCAGTGAAAACCCAGTGGATCACGACAGTTCAGTCTGATTATAGCTATCCATTTGTCCCATTGTGCATAGAGTTACCATGAGTCAGCAGCTGATGGCAAAACATTGTTAAGATGGTGTTCCAGAGACAAGGGATGAGTTGAAAAATACGTACTCTAAATGAGCAGGTGTAAAAAAAGCCAGATGGTGAGTATAAGTTATTTCTTAAAATATAAATTTACAGATCAACTGTTAGACTATAATAACAATAATAACAGTAGGTGATATCTATTGGGAAATTACAGTGAAAGATGAAAAACAAGCAAAAGAAAATTTATATGTATTATCTATTTAATTCTCACAACAACCTCCTGCAGTTGATACCATTGTCTTCTTTTTATAGGTAGGGAAACTGCAATACAGAGGGTTATGGTGCTTAGCCAAGATATCACAGCAGAAAGCTGTGCTGGATTCAAGTCCAGCACTTCTGACTAGATAGGCACTCCCACTTTTGTGTTCCATTACGGCTAAGGAAACAAAAGGCACATCTGAAAACGCATGGAACTGCATAGATACAAAAAGGAGAGCGGGTTTCATTTAATCATACACATTTATTTGAATGTCTATTATGTATTAGGCAGTGTTCAAGAATTAGCATATACTGATGAATAAAGCAAGTATCCCTCACCTCCAAGAGTATACATGAGAGTGAAAGGAAGCAGAAAATGCAGGTAGGAGCAAAGCAGGGAGAGACACATTATGTTAAAAAGACATTTTAAAATACATGTTAAGTGAACAAGACAAACTTTAGGCTTTAGAACACTTTTTAGAGTGGACGTTCCATCCCGGTTTAAGTACACAGGATCATAGCCAAGGACATGTATGAAAATTCTTTAACATACTGTTAAGAATTGACATCAAACTCTGAGTTTTTTGAGAAGAGATGGTGCCTATTTTTCAAAAACTGTCACAAGGCTAGTCATGCATTGTGTGTTCAATAAGTATTTATACAATTAATTAATGGATTGTATCATAAATATCAATTGCACATGTATCTGACAGTGTATGATTTTATGTTCTAGTTGCTAGGTGCTTTTGAGTGGGTTCCAACTCACAATGCCCCTATTGACTACTAAAGAAACACTGCCCAGTTGTACACCATCCTCACAACCATTGCTATGTTTGAGTTCATTGTGGCAGCTGATGTGTCAATCCATATCTTTGAGGGTCTTCCTCTTTTTTTTTTTGATTCTCAACTCTACAGTACATGATGTCCTCATTCCTCCTGATACCACTTCCAAAGTACAGGAGACAAAGTCTTGCCATCCTTGCTTCTAAAAGACATTATAACTGTACTTCTTCTAAAATACATTTGTTCATTCTTCTGTCAGGCCATGATATATTCAATATTCTTTGCCAAAATCATAATTCAAATACAACAATTCTTCCTTGGTTTTCCTTATTTATTGTACAGCTTTCACATGCATATGAAACAGTTGAAAATACCATGGCTTGTGTCAGGCATACCTTAGTCCTCAAGGTTGCATAAAGATATCTTTTGTAGCAGATTTGCCCAATGCCTGTTTTAGCCAGCTGCAAATATAGTAAACAACTTCTTATTATCTTATCAATTTTAATAGATGGCTCTTCTAAGGCTATTCATCAAACTTGAGAAAGTAGAATTTTTCATGGCTATCAAATGCTCCAAAGAGTAGCTTGATCAATTTTTACATTTAAAATATGCCTAATAAAAGTATTAACAGGAATACTAGATGGAAATATCTGTAATGGTCATCTCATAAATTTTTTCTCCCTTTTTTAATCAAGGTAATAACAGTCAAACACAGCTTTAGATATTGTTTTGGATTAGAAGTAGCTCTTAAGGCTCAATCAACAATTTTTCTTCATAGTGTAATGCTCCCTGAACATCTTCAGAGTTTTAAAGAATTATCCAGTGATTTTGGGTGAGAGAAAATAGAATAATATGAAGGATTCTAGAAGAATAATTTCTTGTATGGAGATGTGGCATGAAATATACACACACTCATATCCACATAATTGTTCTTCAAGTATTGTAATTTAGTTAACACTTCTTATTTAAGTACCATTTATTAAAAAAAAAAAAAAAAACTTTTATCAACTTAGAAATATATTGGAAATATCTTTCTTCAAAAATTTAAAAATCTATGTATTTCTTAACAGAATTATAAGTCACAATATGAGAAGACAGGTTGGGCAATCCTACTTCCGTAGTGATAATGCCTCGGAAACCCAAGGAGGGGTCGCTATGAGTCAGGGCCGACTCGATGACACATAACAACAACAACAACAAAGATGTAGTCCCCCTGTATGAGTCTGAATAACAATCAGATTTCATTTGCTTATGGATTGATTTAATCTGCTTATTGATGAGGGCATTTTGTTAAGAAATAAAAGAAAAGAAAAAGTGAACTTTTCTTTTTTTTACCTGTTTCTTCTATTCCTTATGTAACTGAAAAGTAGCTATACTCTTTGTGCCAAAGAAACATACTGGGCTTGCATATGATGAATATGTCATGTTCTAAGGCAACCTAAGTAGGTTTTTTTGTCAAATTTATCAATCTAGGAATTCTATATTTGAGCTTTAAAATCCCATTGTATGCAGGATGTCTACAAATTAAGTTCCAATTTTGCCTCATGTATGTATAATAGATATTAATCTAGGTACTGAATGTATTTAAAACCTAGCTATAAAAATAACAGGAAAAAAACTTGCAAAGTATTGCAATAGTTTGTATTTATTTGCCAAACACTGTAGTTATATTTACTAAATGTAAGTTACTGTTCTTAATGTTATTCAGACAGTAATGTTTCTCACCTTT
>NW_006922191.1:1265218-1267623 GCF_000298275.1 Orycteropus afer afer | reverse complement strand
TATAGAGAGAGAGAGAGAGAGAGAGAAATTTATCTTAGGAAAATGTCTCACACACTTATAGAAGCTGGCAAGTCCAAAGTTCTTGAATCAAATGTCAAGCTGGAGGCTTTTCCCGACTCTTGCAGCTGCAGGGGCTGAGGAGCTCAAGGTTGGCAGGCAGTGTACTGGCTGTTGACTCCAACGAGTGATGAATCCAAGATCTCCAGGCCGAATGGTGGATTGTTTGCTCACGGATAGCCGTAGGCAGCACAACAGAATCCCAATACACAGAGGAATGTCCCTTTTCCCAGGATGTCCGTAGAGATACTGGAAGCAGGCCACACCTCTAGGGAAACTCCCTTTCAATGGATAGGCTGCTCAAAACGGAATCATCTGATCCCATCATGGGAATAACCACATAAAACAGTTTAAACCACACAGAATTGTGGTCCAGCCAAGTTGACACAGAGCTCCAGCTATCACAGCTATGATGCTCTCCTTGTGAGGGATGGCGGTGGAAATATTCCAGGTTAGTAATTTGACTAGTTAGCATCATGATCAAATAAATTATAGGGGCTTACAATATCCAGGAAATCACTGGTTATCCTTATATAGCCAAAATCTATCCCTAATGTACATTCCTGGAATTTTTAGGTTGGTAGTAATAGCAACAGCTAGAATTTATTAAATATTTACTATGTGAAATCATGATAAATGGAGAGAAAATCAAATTGTCAAGGATTTCACACTATGTGAATTAACAATCAAGAGGCCCAGGTGGTATTGCATTGGGCAAATCTGCTGCAAAAGACCTCTTCTAAAGTCCTAAAAAGGAAAGATGTCACTTTGATAACTAATATTTGCCTGACCCAATACATTGTGTTTTCAATTGCTTCATATGCATACAAAAAGTCCAAACCAAAAACCAAACTCATTGCCATCAAGTCAATTCTGATTCATAATTATCCTTATTGGGTTTCCAAAGTTGTAAATCTTTATGGAAACAGATTGTCTTATCTTTCTTCCAAGTAGCAGCTGGTGGTTTTGAAACACTGACTTTTGGTTAGGAGCCAAATGCCTTAACTACTACACCACCAGAGCAAAAACTAGACAATGAAGAAAGAAAAATAATAAACTAATTGATGCATTGAATTGTGGTGTAGGGAAAGATTATTGAATATACCATGGACTGCCAGAACAATAAACACATTAGTCTTAGAAGAAATACAACTGAAATCCTTCTTAGAAATGAGGATGGTGAGACTCTGCCTTGTTTGCTTTGGACATACCATCAGGAAAGACTAATTGCTAGGGAAATATATCATGTTTGATAAAGTAGAGGTCAGCAAAAATGAGGAAAACACTCAATGAGATTAAGTGACACAATAGTCTCAACAATGGTGTCAAACATATTAAACATCATGGGGGTAGTCTAGGATTGGACAATATGTTTTTCTGTTATACACAATGTCACCATGAGTCAGAGCTGACTTGATGGCAACTAACAAGAGCATGACAACTACTATACTATGAACTTTCCATTGTTGTTGTTGTTATGTGCCATCGAGTCATCTCCAACTCATAGTGACTCTATATACAAGAGAACTAAACACTGCCCAGTCCTGTGCCAGGCTCACGATTCCAATATACCTGAGCCCATTGCTACAGCCACTTGTCAATCCACCTTGCTCGGGACCTTACCTTCTTTCATTGACCCTCCACTTTACCAAGCATGACATCCTTCTCCAGAGAATGGTCCCTTCTGACAACATGACCAAAGTAGGTGAGACAAAGGTTGGACATTCTCACTTCCAAGGAACATTCTGGCTGCACTTCTTGCAGGACAGAGTTGTTAGTTCTTTTAGCAGTCTTTGGTACTTTCAGCTTTCTTTGCCAGAACCACAACTCAAAAGCATCAACTCTTCTTTGGTCTTCGTTATTCATTGTCTAGCTCTTACATACATATGATGTGATAGAAAATAACATGGCTTGGGTTAGGTGTAAGTGCATCTTAGTCTTCGAGGAGATATGTTTGCTCTTCAGTGCTTGAAAGAGGTCTTTTGCAACAGATTTGTCCAATGCAATATGTCTTTTGATGTTTTGACTGCTGCTTCCATTGGTGTTGATTGTAGAACCAAGTAATATGAAGTCTTTGACAACTTCAAACTTTTCTCCATTAATAGTGATACTGTTTATAGGTCCAGTTGTGAGGATTTTTGTTTTCTTTATATTGAGGTATAATTTATACTGCAGACTGTGGTCTTCAATGTTCATCAGTAAGTGCTTCATGTCATCTTCACTTTCAGCAAGCAAAATTGTGTCGTCTGTGCATCTCAGGTTGTTAATGAGTATGTTAGGCTGGGTTCTCTAGAGAAGCAAAACCAGTGAAGCTTATATACATGCACAGACACACACACACACACATA
>NW_006922191.1:1261515-1264923 GCF_000298275.1 Orycteropus afer afer | reverse complement strand
GTTATACAATATATTGGCTAATTGTATTTTTTCTGCAGACAATCACAACTACTTTTGCATTTTTTTCTAAGAAAAACTTATTTTCCTTCTTAAAATGTCTAGGGTGATATTCTTTGCCTAGAATATGTGAAAAGCCTTGCGTATTATACAGAAGAGAAGTGCTGGTGATTGTAAGACCCTTTGGAATTTACAGAGACTTACTCATCATTAAAATGAAATAAGGATCTGCATCAGGAGGGAGCAGGCCCTGAGGAGGGTAACCTGGAGGATAATGGCACTCACTTCTTCAGGGAGTTATGCACTATGTGCCCAAAAAAACCGAATGGGAGCAGTGGGCCTTGCCAGTTTTTCAAAAATCATAGAAAATAAATCACTTCCCTTGACTTTCTTCTGAAAAAAATAAAATCATTTACAAAAACAGAAATACTATCTTCAAGTGAACATGTTTTAAATTCACAATTTTGAAAGTTATATGATGAGGGTATAATTAAAGGACTTTTTTTTTGGTGTTTTTTTTTTTTGTTTTGTTTTCTTTAATCAGCTAGAAATGCTTAAAGCATCTGCAAGGACATAGCCAATCCCCACTTTTCGCTTCTCTGCCGTGTCTCTTCCGACACCGCTGGCATAGGCAGCAACCCCTTCTCTGACTCCAGCCAGTAGAGAATTCTTACAAATGTATACATCATATAGATTACAAAAAGGCATCGTCTATGGTAATGGGATCTGGAAAATTGTGTGTTTTTACATTTGTGTCTTGGGAGAGGGTAAATGCTACCTAATGTTGTTTATTTGTTATTGTAGTTGTATGTGCAGTCGAGTTGGACCCGACTCATAGCGACCCCTCCTTGGGTTTCCGAGGCAGTATCACTATGGAAGTAGATTGCCCAATCTTCCTTGTTGTTTATAGAATGTTACTAAACCAAAGCCAAACTCACTGCGGTTGAGTCCATTCGACCCATAGCAATCTTTCCTCGGATTTCTGAGGCAGTATCTCTGTAGAAGCAGATTGCCCAATCTTCCTTCTGAGGAGTAGCTGGTGGGTTTGAACTGAGGAGTAGCTGGTGAGTTAACAGTCAAATAAATGCCTTAGGCACTACACCACCAGAGCTCCTAATAAAATTTCTATAAAAAAGAAACACAAGTGTAAAACATTAATGAGGAATAACCAGTGTTAGCTTCATGATATTGTTTAAAGAAAAATACCATTTATAATTGAGGAATTGTTACTGATTATTTGCGGGACAAGACTAGAGCCAACATTCAAATATAGAACAAAGATGACTCTTAATCTAATGTTTTAATTACTACATTAAATGAATTTATTCTACAAAACATAAAATGAGAATATCTATTTTAAAAAGAAAACGAATTCTGGCTTTTACTTCAGACAAAAATTGTGCTGAAACAATCAATTCATCTCCAGGTGCAGGAGTGAAAATTATATATTTTCTTGTTCAGAAGCTATTCCAGATAATAAAATATGATGCGATACACAACCCACTGGTTTATAAAAGAAAAGAATTAAAGAAGACTGTGCAAATTGAGTATTTTTTAAGATCTGTCAGTGATAAATGAATCCAGAGAGAAATCCAAAGCACTGTAATGCTTGTTTAGAAAGAAAAAAGTCAACATAGAACCGGAAGATGCAAATTATGTTTTCTAAAGATGAAGATCATCTTGTTCATATTAAATAATTGATAAGATCAATATATAAAGGCAGAATAAAAGTAAATTTGATGTATGAACAATATCTTTATACACTAAACAAACTTAAAGCCAAAGCAAAAAAAAAAAAAAAAAACCTGTCAAATCCAAATCAATTGCTTTCGAAAACAAGTTGAAGGGAATATTTTGTTTGATCTTTCAAAGTGGAAATGTCTACTCCCATGATAGCACTTTGTCTCTTTCTCTCATTTTCCCTTTCCTAATTTCTCCTATCCCTTTCGTAAGAGAAATTAAAAAACAAAAATGTTTTCCTTAAACTATGCAATGAATTTTGCGTTTCTCTATTTCCTTTTTAAATGAAGCTATTTGGTATAGCGCCTAAGGTATATGACTGCTAACCAGAAGGCTGGAGGTTCAAATACACCAACCACTCCTCAGAAAGAAGACTGGGCAATCTACTTCCATAGAGATAGTGCTTTGGAAACCCAAAGTCAGAATTGACTTCACAACAGAGAGTTTGGTTTGGTTTGGAGTATTTTTCATTCATTCAACACACATTTTTAAATAACTATGATATGCCAGCCACTGATACAGGTATTGGGAATTTAGCAATAAACAGACACAATTTTCTGTCTTCATGAAGTGGCCATTTTAATATATGGGAAACAGACAATATGCATAAAATAAATCAGTAATATGTACATTCAGTTTATGCACATGTTTGAATTGGATATTTAAATTAAACTGTACATTTTAAATACTGAAATGAGATTTTTCTTAGCATTGAAATTGAGTTGAGGATTGTTCATTGTCTGAATATCTCTGAAAAATTAGCAGGATGTGTCTGTATTTTAAACTGGTTAGGAAAAGAAGCAGAGAAGGTAAAAACAGGCTTTATTAAAAAAAGAAAATCAAGCAACAACAACAAAAATGTTTTATTTCATTGCTTAAATGCTATTGATATAATCTCATTCAACAAAAATGATTCTAATATTAATAAATGATTACAAGAATATTAGTTTATTCTTATTCTTATTCTTATTATTAGGTTGCTCTTGATCTGGTGGTGTACTTCTCACAGAGTTATTCTTTAAAATATCGATCTTGAAATACAATGGAATAACTTTTATTGCATTAATTTTAGAGCTCTGTGATAGACTAAACAGTGTCTCTTATTCATTCTGGTACTTGGTTATCAAATGTATATAGAATCAATATAGTGAAGTAGATTTCCACTTTGAGGATATCTTGAGGGTATCCATAGATAGGATATTATGTAAGGACAACATTGTTTGATGACGAATCAGTTAGAATTCTTTGGTAAAAATATTAACATTCACCTGGTTGCATAATACCTAAGGCATTTGACTGCTAACCAGAAGCCTGGTGATTCAAACCCACCAGTCACTTCTTGGCAGGAAGATTGGGCAATCTACTTCCTTGTAGTGATAGTGCCTCGGAAACCAGAGGGGTCGTTGTAAACTGGATCCGACATGATGGCAATGCATTTGGTTTTTATAAATTATACAGATAGTAAATTAATTTGTGCCACATCAGCAAATGAAGGTCTCTAAAGCTTTCTCTTTTCCATATGAGTAAGGCTGGATTTAGTCAGATATTGCAGCTTTTCCCAG
Source organism: Orycteropus afer afer (assembly GCF_000298275.1). NCBI lineage: Eukaryota > Metazoa > Chordata > Mammalia > Tubulidentata > Orycteropodidae > Orycteropus > Orycteropus afer. The sequence continues at coordinate 1,261,624 of NW_006922191.1, read as the reverse complement.
TCCTATTTTGAGAGTCTTTTAGCCTAAACGGACTATTCCTAAAGGTGCGCGGTAATGTACCAAACAGTGTTTCTTTGCTATTCATAAGGTTTTCCCTGGCCAATTCTTT
>NW_006922191.1:1240377-1258516 GCF_000298275.1 Orycteropus afer afer | reverse complement strand
CGATGATGAGCTCAAGTATAGCAGGGATTGTGGGGCTGGCGCAGGATCGGGCAGTGTTTCGTTCTGCTGTGCATGGGGTCACTATGAGTCGGAAACGACTCGATGGCACTTAACAACAAAAAAAATTAATTTGTTGGAAGTATCTTAAATAGGTATCAGGTCTGAAGAGAAACGTGAGAACAAGACCCAAAACAAAACATATAAAAATGTAATAAAATAAAAAAAAAAAAACAAGCAAAGATCAAGAAGTTGATGTGCAACTCTGTTGATCATTATAACTAGGTTGAATCAAACACAAAGTTTGGGTGTTCATTCTGCTCAAGATTCAAATTTCATGGAGAATTTGATTGAACTAGAATCCACTCAATAACACTTTTCTAGGGGAGAAGAGGACAACTTGATTTGAAGGCCCATCATTTTATTTCAATTGAGGAAACACCTCCACAAAATAAAATTGTGAGCTTCTACCAGACAAAAGTAAAACAGAGGTCAAGCAGAAATACATTAGATGTCCACATGTAACCAGGGTCTCTGTAATTTCTTATATGATTTTTCCATAGAGAAGTACCCTAAAATTTTTTCTACTCTTTGTTGGTCTTTAAAATAGCAATAAGCCTTTACTTGTAAACTGATTTATAGTTTATTATGTGATTTATACATAGTATCATCTAGTTTATCATTTATTTACTGAAGGAGCCAAGTACTTCTTGATATTTTGTTCATTTGACATATTCTTGCCTCACATATAGTGAAAGTTCACTAAATATTAGTTGAATGCTTGCCTATATTAATTTTAAAAGTGATTACTTTTAAAATTTTCATATGAAAAACCAAATGCAAAGAGGTTAAATGACTTTCCAAATTTGGCATAGCTAGTTAGTATTAGAGATGTAATTAGGTTCCAGGACAATATATTTATATAATAACAATTAATAACAATTTTATAGCAAATTATGTTACATAAATTGATTTTACTAATATTATTGCATATATTTGTAATAAATACTTGAGGCAGATTTTTATTTTTTCTTTTATATACATGAGGAGTTCAGGGGTAGCATCTCAGTGGGTGGAGTCTAGTAGATTCAAATTATGGAGTCTAAGAAGTCAGATCTTCTGTCCAGAATCACACGGCTATCATAGTGCAGTGGTTATTGTCTAGGATCACACAGCTATCATAGTGCAGTTGTTATTAGTTTCTTAATGCTGCTGTAACAAATTACCATAAAATTGCTGGCTTAAAACAATGTGCATTTATTGTTTTACAGGTCTGGAGATCAGAAATTTGAACTAGATCTCAAAGAGCTAAAATCAATATTTCAGTGTTTCTAAACAATATTTTAGTGTTTCTTTTTGGAAGCTCTGGTCAGAATGTCTCTTCTTGTCTTCTCCAGATTCTAGAGGCTGCCCACATTCTTTTGCTCATTGTCCCCTTCCACTTTCAAAGCTAGAAATGGCCATTTGATGGTTGCTTGGGTTGCATGACTCTGATGTTGACTCTCGTGCCTCCCTCTTTCACTTATGGGAACACTTTTGATTACATTGAGCCTACTGGGACCCTCTGGGATAATCTCCCTAACTCAAGATTAGCTAATTAGCAACCTTAGTTGGATCTGCCACCTTAATTCCATTTTGTCAGTAACCTACTGTATTCAAAGATTGTGGACATTAGGACTTGGACATTTTGGGATGGGGATGAGAAACAGTATTCTGAATATCATAACTGGTACCTAAAAAACCTGTTTGTTTGAGTTCAAGTCTCAAGCTATTCTTATGACATCATGTTCCTCACTTGATTCAGTATTATTTCCACTTTGATAAGTATTGCTGGAGGCCTTTCTAGAAATAGTCAATGACTTCTTTTCTATCAATGATAACAAGTTAAGTGTAAATTGGTAAGAGAGAGGTGAACTTGAAGGGTCTAATACAATTAAAGTTTAAAATAAAGTAGCATTATACCTTTCAGTATCCAATAACTGATAATTTAGTGCTGAAATTCCTAGATCCAAGTTCTCATCTTCTATATTATTTTTACTGTATTTGGGTGGTCTAAATGGTCGACATGTTTGGCATGGTTAACGTTGTTGTTTCAAGTCCACCCAGAGACATCTTGAAAGAAAGACCTTGTGATCTACTTCGAAAAACTTAGTCACAGAAAACCCTACGGAATACAGTTCTATGGGGTTACCATGAGCTAGAATCAGCTTGATACCAACTTTAAATATTTTTAAGTATAAAAGCACCTCTCAAGCTCCCTAGCTTATTGAGTTCCCCACTCATTCTTGCGTTAGTTGAAAAAACAAAAGAATTGAACATATGTCATATTATGCCTACTTCCGTAGTGATATTGCCTCAGAAACCCAAGAAGTGGTCACTATGAGTTGGGTCCAACTAGACGGCAAACAACAACAACAACAGTTTCTTTATCTACAAAGCTGGAAAAAAGTCCACTAAGATCCTTAAGTTTCCATCAACAGTTTATAATCTTTAATTCTACAATTTGTATTTCCTTTTTATTCATTCATTGTATTAAAATTCTATAATGAATGTATTAATCAAAAGCAGTGCAAGATGGCCATTATGAGATTCTACTGCATATGTTATTAGGTTCCCATTTAAAATTTGGTCATTAACGTGTGCCTATAAATTATTGAACCTTATTGATTTCAGGTGGCAATTTCTCACTTTAAAACATTTATTAATTGAAAAGATATGGATTTGCATTTATTATATATACTGAACACTGTTACATGCTTCACATATAATGATGAGCTAAACAGACCCTGACTTTAGGAAGATGACATTTTTCTGGGGATCATGGAGAAGTAAATATGTGATTCCACAAGATTATGCTAAGGATAAGGATAGTTTAGAGTATATGGAAACACATAGAAGTATTTTCATATTTAATGCATTCCTTGAGGAGGAAACCATAGCAGAAGTTGCTGTGATGATTAACTGGAAGGAGTGAGGCATTAAGCAATAGAATGCAATAAAATATAATGGTTAAGGGGATAGGTTTTGATATCAGTTTTTGTTTGAATGCTGACACCCACACTTACTAGCTCTATAATCTTAGAAAAGTTTTTTTTTTTCCATTAGAAAACCAACAGCAGGGCTAATTACTAGGGTAGTTACAATGATTATATAAGACTACTTACAAAAAAAAAATTAGTATAAAGTCTGGTTATATTATGGTAGCCAATTTAAAATGTTAGTTTTATTTTTGATAACAGCTTGAAAGAGAAGAATAGGGGCAAAAGTTTAGGATAAAAAAGGAGGGGCATAAATAGCTTCATCTAATTATTTGATATTAGTTGTAGTCTGTGTGGTAAAAAATGATACTGGGTATATTGTGAGGAACCAGTCCTTGAAGGGCCCTGAAGAATGTGCAACTTCATCCAAGTTTCACCAGAAGACTAATGGCAGGCTATAAATAAGAATGCAACATGACAGACCTACATGATAGAAAATCCTTTGGTCACTGAGTGGAGAATCACTTGGAAGCAGAAACAATTGTGGCAGAAGCAAAGAGACCTATAAGGATGTTTGTAAGTGATCCAGATGAGAAATGATGGTGACCCAGATTTAGCTGATTGTTATTGTTAAGTGCAGTTGAGTAATCTCTGATTCATAGCAAACCTACATATAACAGAAAGAAATACCACCCAGTCACATGTCAGCCTCACAATCCTTATTATACCTGAGACCATCTGTTCTGGTTACCTAGTGCTGCTCTGACAGGAAATATACCACAAATGGTATGGCCTTGACAAACAGGAGTTTATTCTTACAATTTGGAGGTTTTCTTGACTCTTGCAACTGCAGGGGCTGAGGAGCTCAGGGTTGTCAGGCAGTACACCAGCTGTTGTCTCCAACGAATGACGAATCTAAAATCTGTGGTCCAAATGGTGGATTGTTCACTCATGGACAGTTGTAGGCAGCACAACAGAACCCCAATCCACAGAAGAATGTCTCTTTTCCTGGAATGTCCATAAATATACTGGACACAGGCCACACTCCTAGGAAAACTCCCTTTCAACAGATTGCCTGCTCAAAACATAATCATCTGATCCCATCGTGGGAATAACCACATCACAACAGCTTAAACCACACAGAATTGTGGTCCAGCCAAGCTGACACACAGCTCCAACTATCACACCATTATTATAGCCACTGTGTCAATCCAGCTCATTGAGGGCCTTTCCCTTTTTTGTTGACCCTCCATTTTACCAAGCATGACATCCTTCTCCAGGGAATGGTCCCTTCTGACACCATGACCAAAGTAGGTGAGACGAAGTCTGGCCATTGTAGCTTCCAAGGAGCATTCCGGCTGCACTTCCTCCAGGACAGATTTGTTTGTTTTTCTGGAAGGCCATAGTATTTTCAGCACCTGGCTGTTCTTGCAAACATCAATCAGAAAGAAGTAGTATATGCATTATGGCACAGAAGCATCATGAATAAACATTGTTTCTTAAATTTATAAATTAAAGAACATCTTTTCTCCATATAGACTTCATGAAAAGAGACTAAAAATATAATTAGTCATTTGTTGAAAAGGTAGAGAATGTATCACCATAAGACTCAAAATATGAGTCTTGCCCATTAAGAATTTTGTATTATTTAAAAATGTGTTTTTTTGTACATAGAAAAATTAGCAATCATTTGGAAATAAAGATAGTTTTTCCTTATGTGGGAAAAAAATGAAGTCAGAAATCTGCTAATAGTGGCATCATGAAGGGGGTGCAGGAAGTGAGGACCACACCAGATGACATGATCAGGAGAAATGACTCTGTGCAGTATTTCAACAATATTTATTTTTTATGAAAAAAAATATTTAATATTTATTTTTATGAAAAATATCCCTGTAGTTATTTATAAAAACAAAAATCATTTTCCATTAGCCTAGCTTACATGTTCAGTATATCCACAAGGCTAAAACTCTTATGTCAAATTTCTTTCTGAAACTTCTAATGCGCTTCTACTGGGACAGAGAAGAAATAGTGAGGGTGTGAGAGCATGAGGCCCCCCTTTAGCATGCATTGGTACTCATATCGAGGCAAGTCTTTTGCAACCCAGTATCATGTCTGTTTGAATTATTCAATGATACCAAGTACCACTCCAAGTGGACAGTTATGAAATTTATTACTACTCAGAAGAAGTCCAGGGAACTAATATAATGGGAATTGCAAGAGAATTTAAAAGTGGAAAGAGCCAGTCTCTTATAAAGCTTAAATAACTAGACTCCTTTCTCATTACCACTCCATCTCAGTTGCAACCAGAGAAAAGATGCTTTAGAGATGTTGTATTATGCAACCGACAATATCTGCTACCTACCACAAGCAAGGACATTTGTTTGGCTAAATAAATGTGTAACCACAAAGAAGTAACTCTAGTAAATTTATTGACATTGAATGTGTTTCCGTAATAAATATGGGAATCAACTCATCTTATGATACAGATGGTTGCAGTAGGAATATGCCACAATGGGTTATTGGAAATGAGTTATAAAACCAGCTACTTTGAGTTCTAAAGGAATAGTGATTTACTTATGAGAATTAACTAGAACTTAATAAGTATTATCCCTTTATACATAGTATGGCAGAGCCTCTACATATTTCTCAAGCAATTTAGGGTTCAGACTTAATTGAAGATATTGTACTTCTCTTAGGGGATTTGCAGGGCAATGACCTAAAATTTTGTGACACTTAAAATTGGTCAAAACTGCTCTTCCTGCAACTGGTGTAGCAATTTATGTCCCTTGTCAAATTATAGCCATTTACTTACAACTATTTAATTTTCTATTTATCCATTTCATCAAAGGGACTTAGTAGTGCATAGTTTCTTATATTTGCAGTAACTCCCTGGGTACCCATATGGGATGAAACGACACTAAACGGGTAAATTAAAGTGACACACAAATAAAAACAAATCTTCCATTTCATTTTAACTGATACAGACACCGGGAAACCAGATTTTTCTCTCCAGTGGTTTCAAAATGTGCTACAAATAGCTACAGACATATCTCAGAGACACTGTGGGTTCGGTTCCAGAACACCACAATAAAGTGAATACCAGAGTGAAGTGAATCACACAGGCTTTTTGCTTCCCAGTGCATATGAAAGGTATGTTTATACAATACTGTAATCTAGTAAGTGTGTAACAGCATTATGAAAAAGGTTGAAATATTGTGAGAATAACCAAAATGTGGACCAGAGTCACAAAGTGAGCACATGCTGTTAAAAAAATGGCATTGGTAGACTTTTTGACATAGGGTTGCCACAAACTTTCCATTTGTGAAAACACAGTATCTTCGAATGGAAATAAAGCAAAGTGCAGTATAGTGAGGTATACCTGTATTTATATAATAAATAATTGCCATAGAAATAGGATACTTAAAGATATGGATCATAAATGTTGATTATTAGAGCCACACTTCTCTTATCTCTTATTCATATACCTACTATATTTTCAGTCTGACTCCATGGCACATAACAACAACAGCAACAACTATATTTCCATGGTTAGGTAATCAACATGTTTACAAAAGCAACTCTGTTTCTTAAATTAGCAAATATTCATCCGTGCATGTGTGTGTGTGTGTGTGTGTGTGTGTCCAGCACCTGTATGTCAGTTTGCTGTACTGTGGAGGCTTGTGTGTGCCACGATGCTGGAATCTATACCACTAGTATTTGAAATACCAGCAGAGTAACCAATAGTGGATAGGTTTGGTAGAGTTTCCAGACTAAAACTGACTAGAAAGACTTAATGATCTACTTTTGGAAACTCGCCAAAGAAAACTTATGTCTAACTATGAATATTGTTTGTTATAGTGCCCCTAGGTTGGAAGACACTACATAATAGACACAAATATGGGCTCATACTAACCAATAATCATGATGATGATGCAGGACATATAACTTTTCGTTCTGTTATACATAAGGTTGCCATGGGTTGGAGGTAATGTGATGACAACTAACTATAATCAATACACTCATGTGCACACGCACACACACACACAATAGATAATACACATATTTTAAACCAGGTATTATGGAATGAATTGTGTCCCTTAGAAAGATAAGTTGAAAAGTTGATGTCCTAACTCTGTACCTATGAATGTGACTGCCTTAGATTCTTGGGGCTGCCATTAAAACAAACAAACAAACAAACATGCCACAAAGTGAGTGGCTTTAAAGTACAAAAATTAATTTTCTCACAAAACACAATCAGGCCAGAAGTCTGACTTTAGGCCCTTGCCAGGACTATTCTTTCTCTCTCCCTCTCCTTCTCCTTCTCCCTTTCTCTGTCTCTCTCTCTGTCTGTCTCTTTCAGCTCTAGGGCAAAGTCCTTCCTTGTCTCTTTCTGCTTCTGCAGTTCTGGGCATTGTTTGGTGTTCTTGCCTTATAGATGATCCTCACAAGCTGTGTTTCCGCTGTGTGTGAGGTTGTGTGTCTTTTATAAAAACACCATTCAGAAAGGATTAGGATTAGGACCACCCTACTGTAATATGAACTTCTTTAACTTCACTGATAACATCTGCAAGGAAAAACCCTATTTCCCCAAACAAGATCATATTCACTGGTACAGGGGTTATGACTTCAATGTATCTTTTGAAGAACACAATTCAGCTCGTAATAGTGACCTTGTATGGAAATAGGATATTTTACAGTGTTATCAGTTAGGTTAACATGAGATTATACTGTGATCAGGTAGGTCATAATCTTATATGACTGGTGTCCTTATAAAAGAGAAGAAAAGACAGAGAGACAGAGGAATGGTGCCATGTGATGGCAACTGTAACCAAGGAATGCCTGGAGCTACCAGAAGCTAGGAGGGGGGTATGAAACAGATTCTCCTTGAGTCCTCAGAAGAACCAATGTATCCAATACTTTGACTCTTAGCTTCCGGAAGTGTGAGAAAATACATTTCTGGGTGGTACTGTGTTATAGCAACCCTAGTAAACAGAGACATTGGTCATTATATTATTCCATGCATATGGAAGTAAAAAATCTCTCCTTGCCCTTATATAATCTATTGTTTGCAAACAGTTGAATTTTCTCAGAGTTCAATGGTCAGAAAACCCACCCTCACTCATTGTCAAAGATATTTTATATGCATTATCTTATTAATTTCATCCTCACAATAATTACAGCTCAACAAAAATCCTCACAACAGAACCAGTAAGCAACATCACAATAAATGGAGAAAAGTTTGAAGTTGTCAAGGAATTAATTTTACCTGGATCCACAATTAATGTCCATGGAAGCAGCAGTCAAGAAATCAGCTATTGTATTACACTGAGTCAGAGCTGACTTGATGGCATCTACCAAACAACAATGCAGAGGAATAGTTTGCCTATTTTCAAGAAGTAAAGTCAGTTGATAAGTAAATGAAATTCTACCTGCAGAAGGATGCAAATGATGATGCTAGGTATAGTAGAGAAGGGATTTGGAATCTAATGGAGTTCTGTTTTTGTCTCATAAATAGCATTGCTGTAGTCCTGATTGTAAGATATGTTTCAGAGCTGCTTCTAGATTAACAGAGTATCATATTTTTACACATGGAATAATAAAAAATAGTACCATATTACCTAAAATATTGACATTTACTTAAGTATGTTAACTATACACAATTTCTAAGTGTAGGTATAAAAGTAACTACTACTTTTTCATGCCAGCTATAAAACATGCACCTTGTAATGGTTAATGTTATGTGTCACCTTAACTAGGCTATAATTCTGGGTGGTTTGGAGGACATTATGTATCACTTCCCATTTTGTGATGTGATATAAGCAGCCAATCAGTTGGAAGAGGAATTTCATGGCCTGCATCCATAATATAAACAAATGTTCTGCCAAAGCTAACTCTTTTCTGATCCTACAATCTTCTCAGTGTCTGACCCCAGTTCCTGGGACATAAGCCAGGAAGAGCCTTCAGTCTGTCTCCTGACTGCAGGTTTGGGGTTTGTCAGCCACTGCAAACATGTGATCCAATGGAAGTTGTGAGCAATTTCCTCACAATTGCATGATCCATTTCCCTTTTACCAGTTGCCTTCAAGTTGTTTCTGACTCATGGTAACTCAACGTGTGTCAGAGTAGAAATGTGCTCCATAGAGTTTTCAATGGCTGGGATTTTAGAAGTAGATTGCCAGGACTCTCTTCCAAATCTTTCACTATTTGTATGTGTTTCACTGGTTTTGCTCCTATGTTGTTATGTGCTGTCGAATTGGACCCGACTCATAGCAATTTCTCCTTGGGTTTCCAAGGCAGTATCACTATGGAAGTAGATCGCCCAACCTTTCTTCTGATTTGCTCCTATAGAGAACCCAAACTAAGACACACATTGTTAGTAAAAGTGGGTTTAATTAGTTTTCTATTTTCTGTTATTTGTAATTGTTGTATTTCACTATTTAATTATTTCACTTAGCTTAGTGATAAAGAAACTTCCATAAAATGACTGGATTTTATCATCAGCTGAAACATTAAAATCTATGGAAACAAGATACAATTAAGTTTGTACCAATTTGGACACCAATTTCAGATTGGATATTTATTAGGTATACATAATTATCTTGTATATAATACATATATATTAGGTTTAGGAAAATTTTCTATTAGCTTTAGGGAACTTATTCTTCTCTCTAAGCAGTGCTCTCACAACCTGTAAAAACATATTTCAACACTTGTATTTATTCATTCATTTTTTTCATGTAACAAATATTTACCTGTTTATGTCAGACATTGTGCTACACACTGGGAGAAATGCAGCAAATCAGACAGAAATTCCCACCCAACTCATAGCGACCCCTCCTTGGGTTTCCAAGGCAGTATCACTACGGAAGTAGATTGCCCCATCTTCCTTCCAAGGAGTGGCTGGTGGGTTTGAACCACACCACAGGCATCACACCTAAGTCATTGTGAAGATTAAATAATACAATGCATATGCCTTCAATAAGCAATTAATTCATTTTCTTATTTTCAAAATTATATTAATTTATTTTTTATAAATTGATAGAGACATATATCAGCTATTATGTCAGGAATTCTGAAGTGTCTGCATTTACTCTATTTGCAAGCTAACAACTCAGTCTGTCATAGGTTCATGGTTTTTGGCTGAAAGACCTGATGTCTCTGGGTCAGAGACAAAATAGTTTGTTGTTCACAGAAATCACATTAGCTGGATGTCATCTTGCCATTCTTGCTCCAGTCCCAATTACAGGTAAATAAATATGATGTGGTGAGAGCCAGGTGTTGCCTGCCCCTGCAGTGGGGATCTGAAAGGATACTTATCTTACAAAGCTCTCATTTTATAGGGCTGCTGACAAACCTGCTTGGATAGAGACAGGATCTTTATTACTCTGAAATGTAAGCAAATATGCTCAGGAAAAGATGTCTCTATCTTTATAATCCTGGAATATCTTATTTAGCAACGTCCAGGTCTCTATCTTCCCAAGGTCATTTGCTCATATAAACATTTTTGAAAAGAGAGCTTTAAACAAATTGATTGTAAACACATACTTAAACAGAAACATTAAGATTTATGGAAGATTGTTTCTAACACATGTTCAAAAATATTTTCAATTGAATATACCTTCTTTTATTTAACTTTCTAAACAAAATGTTTCATTTGTTAACTGATGTTTAGTTGTATAATGAAGAAAATGTGTTTTCCATGTTTTGTCTCACAGCAGATGAGACTTCTACTTTCGTATAGTGTGAAGGAGATTTCTGGGAAAGGAGTCTCTACCCTTCCCTCCAGTCTTACTCCACAGAGGAGTAGAACTGAGCTCATTGTTCCGAGCATAACAAGTACAGGGTGTCACTTTAGTATAGATTTATGGTTCTGTTAGGGTGAGAATTAGGATTATTTCTCTTTGATCTGTGCTCTGCTATAATATTAATTCTGTTCCCTCCCTTTTGGATCCCCTTGAACTTTCCATTTCTTTGTATTAAAGAGATTAGACAGCATTGCCCCATAGAGAAAAACATGTTATCTCTGGCTATCCATAGGCTCTTCATTCTTTAACTGAATGATTAAGTCAGGGCAGCAGTAAATCATAAGCATTCAACACCAAAACAAAACCAAACTTATTGTCATCAAGTGAATTCTGACTTGTGTCAACCCAGGTGTTACAGAGCACTGCTCCACAGGGTTTTCTTTATAGAAGCAGATCACCAGGCCTTTCTTCTGTGGTGTCGCTGGCTGGGTTCAACTGCCAACCTTTATGCATATGGTCAAGCGCAAACTGTGCTATCCAGAGTAATTTTCAATTCCAAGGGAAGGAAATAAGAGATCTCACTTTAACTAATTCTAATCTGTGTTTTGTAAATCAATTGTTACCAACGATATGCATTATAAACTTAATTGATACATTGTTTTTGTTGTTATGTGTGGTCCAGTTGCACCCAACTCATAGCGACCCCTCCTTGGGTTTCCAAGGCAGTATCACTACGGAAGTAAATTGCCCCATCTTCCTTCCAAGGAGTGGCTGGGTGGGTTTGAACCACCAGCCTTCTGGTTAGCAGTCAAGTGCCTTAGACATTATGCTACCAGAGCTCCTATTTACAAAGGAGAAAAATCAGGGTTTCCGAGGCGGTATCACTACAGAAGTAGATTGCTCAACCTTCTTTCTGAGGAGTGGCTGGTGGGTTTGAACCACCAGCCTTCCAGTTAGCAGTCAAGTGACTTATGTATCCCAAATTAACACATAATTATATTAATAATGGTGTAATTTAGGCACCATATTTTTTAGGATGTTTATCCAGCAGTAACTTGTAAGAGAGAATGGGACAAAGAGTGAATCATATATATGTCAGAAAATGCTTAATGCCTTAATAATTCTATATGAGTTGTTTCCAATGCATCAACACTTAGACATTCCCAGGAATAAAACAAAGCTAACCAATGACAACAAAGGGTTTTAAAAGGATGAATCAGTGTGGGAATAAAATCTTAAAAGTGTTGGTCTCAAACTTGTTGAGGTTATAGCCTTTGCCTTCTATTTCAGTAATTTTTGCAGTAGGAGATGATTTCATAAACTTATATACAGCTTTAAAATAAATCCTTTCCTTCGACACTGAGGGAGGACCATTTATCAACCCTGGGGACACTGTCAAGAAGAATAAATAAGATCAACTGTTGTGATGTTGTGGATATACTAGTTGATAACCCATATGTTAGAAGAAAAAACAATGAAAAAAAAGGGGGCATCACTACAAAGACTTATCCAACTCCTGAGCCCTGAAACACAGATGCCTTGAGAAATGGCAGAGAATCGTCTTATAAATTATCAGATAATAGAAAGACCAAATGAAAATAAGAAGAAATCAAAAGCTTCTTCAAAATACAAAAGGTACAGAAAGTATCAAGAACATTTACACAGCAGGAAAAATTATATTTATGCAATGAATTTGAAAACTTGTGATTTGCATATCATTTTTGTCTGACTTATTAATCTTAATGAGTGCTTATTAAGTGTTTAGTGATGAAAGACATTATTTGAAATAATAACAGAGTATGAGGAATTATTAAGTAAATGTGTATGACAAGATGTACACTTCTTACTGATTTTTTTCCCTGTGTTATTCTCTTTACTGTATCCTTTTTTTTCCCCCTCTTGGTTCCCAATACTATACTCCATCAGTCTTTTAGCCTTTATACAAACTTAACTTTGAAAATGCTCTGAAAGTAATTTTCTCAAGCTTAACATGGCACTCAAGGCCATCTATTTATTTATCCTAATTCATCTTTCTTTTTTTACTTTTCATTATATATCCCATATATCATATCTCAGCTAAGGTTGCACCTTCTATCATTGTTTGCTGAATGTCCACTCATTCTTCAAGACCTGGAACATCTGTTGTTTTTTCCATGATTTTTTTTTTTTTTTTCTGGATATTCATCTCAGCATTCATCTCTTACTTTTTAAAGGACCTCAAAAATCTACTCATTCCTGTATTGTAAACTCAATATTTGTATGATTATTACCTAGATAGATTTAATATTTTCCTCAATTATTTTATTATAAATTCTGAACAGTGAAGAACATGCCATGCTTATGTCCCTTGTAAGGAGCCCTGGTGGCTAACAGTTAAGCACTTGTCTATTAACCAAAGGTTGGCAGCTCAAACCCAACCCATATGTTCTGCAAGAGAAAGACCTTGTGATCTGTCTCTATAAAGATTACAAGCAAGAAACCCTATGGGGAAGTTTTACTCTCTCACATGGAGTTGCTTTGAAGCAAAATTGACTTGAGAGCACCTAACAACAACCAACACCACAACTCTCAAGCATCAACTCTTCTTCTGTCTCCCTTATTCATTGTCCAGCTTTCACATGCATACCAGGTGATTGAGAACACCATAGCTGGGATAGCCTTCAAAGAGATATCTTTGCTCCTCAGCACTTTAAACAAGTCTTTTGCAACATATTTGCCCAGTTCAATACATTGTCTGATTTCTTGACTGCTGCTTCCATTGATGTTGATTGTGCAACCAAATAATATGAAATCTTTGACAACTTTACTCTGTTCCCCCTTTCTCATGATGGAGCTTATTGGTCTAGTTGTGAGGATTTTAGTTTTCTTTATGTGGAAGTGTAATCCATACTGTATACTATAGTTTTTAATGTTCATCAATAAGTGTTTCAAATCATCTTCATTTTCAGCAAGCAAGCTTGTGCTGTCTGCCTACTGCAGGTTATTAATGAGCCATCCAACCCTGATGCCATGTGCTTCTTCATATAATACAATTCTTGGATTACTTGCTCAGCATAGAGATTGAACAAATATGGTGAAAGATACAACCCTGACACACTCCTTTCTTGACTTTAAACCATGAAGTATTCCCTTGTTCAGTTCGAATGACAACCTCTTGCTCTATGTATGGGTTCCTCATGAAAAGAATTAAGTGTTCTAGAATTCCCATTCTTTTCAATGTTCTCCACAATTTGTTATGATCCACACAGTTGAAGGCGTTTTCATGTTCAATGAAACATGAGTAAACATCTTTCTGATATTCTTTGTTTTTGGCCAAGATCCAGCTGATTACAGCAATGATATCCTTTGTTCCATGTCCTCTTCTGAATCTAGCTTGCATTTCTGGAAGTTCCTTTATCAATATAGTTCTGCAACCATTTTTGAATTATGTTCAGCAAAATTTTACTTGCATGTGATATTAATGATATTGTTTGGTATTTTCCACATTCTGTGGGATCACCTTTCTTTGGAATGGGTACAAATATGGATCTCTTCCAGACAGTTTGCCAGGTAGCTGTCTTTCAAATTTCTTGACAGAGATGAGTAAGTGCCTCCAGCATGGCTTCCAGTTTTTGAAACATCTCAATGGGTATTCCTAGAAATTTTTTCTCACCAATTCCTTCAGTACCACATTGACTTCTTCCTTCAATACCATTGGTTCTTGATCACATGCCACCTCCTGAGATAGATCAACATCGGCCAGTTCTTTTTGGAACTGTGACTCCTTCCATCTGTGTGTTCCTCCCATCTTCTTTTGATGATTTCTGCATAATTCAATATTTTGCCCATAGAATCTTTCAGTATTACAACTCAAATCTTGACTTTTTTCTTCAGTTCTTGGAGCTTGAGAAATGCTGAGTGAGTTGTTCCCTTTTGGTTTCCTAACTTCAGGTTTTTTTCACATTTCATTATAATAATTGGCTTTGCCTTCTTCAACTGCTCTTTGAAATCTGTTCAGCCCTTTTCTCTTGTCATTTCTTCCATTTACTTTGGTTACTCTTCATTCAAGAACACTTTTCAGAGTCTCTTCTTACATCCATTTTGTTTTTTTTCTTCCTTTACTATTTTTTTAATGTCCTTTTGCTTTCTTCATGTATGATGTTCTTGATGTCATCCCACAATCCATCTGGTATTCAGCCATTTGTGTTTAATGCATCAAGTCTATTCTTTAGATGGTCTCTAAATTCAGTTGGGATATAATCAAGGTCATATTTTGGCTATTGTGGATTTGTTTTAACTGTCTTCAACTTTAGCTTGAACTTGTATATGAGCAACTGATGGTCTGTTCAACAGTCAGCTCCCGGCCTTGTTTTGGCTGAAGACACTGAGGTTCTCCATCACCTCTTTCCACAGACGTAGTTCATCTGAGTCCTGTGTATTCCATCTGGCAAGGTCCATGTTTGCAGTTGCTGTTTATGATGTTGAAAAAATGTATTCACAATGAATAAGTTGTTGAATTTGCAAAATTCTTTCACACAATCTCCGGTGTTATTTCTATCACCATGATCATATTTTCCAACTACTGGTGATTCTTTGTTGTTTCCAACTTTTGCATTCTAATCACCAGTAATAATGCATCTTGATTGCATGTCTGGTGAATTTCAGATTACAGATGTTGGTAAAAATCTCCAATTTCCTCTCCTTTGGCTTTCATGGTTTGTGCATAAATTTGAATAATAATAGTAGCAACTAGTCTTCCTTGTAGGCGTGTGGGTGTTATTCTATCACTGACAGCATTGTACTTCAGGATAGATCTTGAAAGCTTTTTTGTGACAATGAATGTCATGCCATTCCTCTTCAATTTGTCATTCCCAGCATAGTAGATCATATGGTTGTCTGATATAAAGTGGCCAAAAACAGCCTATTTCAGTTCACTAATGCCTAGGATAACAATCTTTATGTGTTCCATTTCATTTCTTGACAACTCCCAATTTTTCTAGATTCATACGTTGTATATTCCATGTTCTGATTATTAATGGATGTTTGCAACTGTTTCTTCTCATTTTGAGTTGTGCCACAACAGCAAATGGAGGTCCTGAATGCTTTACTCCATCCCCAGCATTAAGTTAGACTCTATTTTGAGGAGATCATTCTTCCCCAATAGTATTTTGAGTGCATTCAGACCTGAAAGGCTCACCTTCATGCACTATATCAGACAAAATATTTCAGGGCTATTCATAAAGTTTTCCAATAGTATAACAGACAGCCTTTCACTGCTATTCATAAGGATTTCACTGGCCAATACTTTGAGAAGTGAATAGCCTGTTCCTTCTTCCAAGTCTATCTTAGTCTGGAAGCTCCACTGTAACTTGTCCACCATGGATGACCCTGCTAGTATTTGAAATACCAATGGCATAGCCTCCAGTCTCACAGCAACACACAAACCATCACAGTACCACACACTGACAGATGAGTTGTGGATCTACATGCTAAATGTGCATTATTAAAAATCAGAAAACAATGAAATCTCCAGAACCTTTCCAGATGCTAAAGATAACTTGGTATCAGATAACCATCCTAAGAAGAAGATCTGGAGACAACAGGTTGTGACTTCAATTTTGAATGATAATGTATTTACAGATTTGTTTCCACCCTTGATTTCTTCCATTAGCATAAATTACTTATTATTGCATGGAAATGTAAAATATGGGTTTTTAGATTTATTCAATTGTATAATGGAGAATCATGTTATTGTTGTTACTTGCCGTTGAGTTGGACCCAACTCATAGTGACACCTCCTTGGGTTTCTAAGGCAGTATCACTATAGAAGTAGAATGCTTAACCTTCCTTCTCAGAAGTGTCTGGTGGGTTTGAACTGCTAGCCTTCTGGTTAGCAGTCAAGTGCCTTAGGCACTATACTACCAGAGCTCCCTGGAGAATTATAGTTGATCTTAAAACAAACAAAGAGTTTCTTTTATGTAAATTATAACTCAATTAAATGGGAGTAATATGCACAAATAAAACTAAAGATGCTGAGAATCACTCTGTATATATGAAAGGCAGGTACAGTACAGAACAATATGTTATTTTTTGCTAGGTGCTGTCAAGTCAGTTCTGAACCATAGTGACCCGATGTAAAACAGAAGGAAATATTGCCCAATATTGCATCAACCTCACAGTTGTAGCTCTACTGGATCTGTTGTTACTGCCACTATGTTAATACATCTCATTGAGGGTATTTCTTTTATTTTGTTGACCCTGTATTTCACTTAGCATGTTGTCCTTCTCCAGGGGCTGGTCCCTCCTGATAACATGTCCAAAGTGCATGGGACAAAGTCTTGTCATCTTTGCTTCTAAGAAGTTTGGCTTTACTTCTTCCAAGACAGATTTGTTTGTTTTTCTGACAGTCCCTGGTATGTTCAATATTCTTTGCCAACACTATATCTCAAAGGCATCAATTATTCTTTAGTTTTCCTTATTAATTGTTCAGCTTTCACATGTACATGAGGCACTTGAGAAGACCATGACTTTGGTCAGTAACATCTAAGTCCTCACAGTGACATTTTTGCTTTGTAACACTTTAAAGAAGTCTTTTGCAGTAGATTTTTCAAGTACAACACATTGTTTGATTTCTTGATTACTGCATCCATGGGCATTAATTGTGGATTCAAATAAAATTAAATCCTTGACAACTTATATCTTTGCTCTGTTTGTCATTATGTTGCTTATTAATCCAGTGTGAGGTTTTTTTTGTTTTCTTTATGTTAGGTCTTATCCATACTGAAGGCTATAGTCTTTGATCTTCATCAGTAAGTACTTCAATGAGCAAGATGATGTCATCTGCATACCACATGTTGTTAATGAATCTTTCTCCAATCTTAATGTGTAGTTCTTCACTTAGTCTGATTACTCAGATTATTTGCTCAATATATAGACTGAACAAATATGATGAAAGGATATAATCCTGATTCACACCTCTCCCGACTTTAAACCATGCAGTATCCTCTTGCTCTGTTTGAATAACTGTCTTTTGGTGTATGTACAGTTCTGCATGATCACAATTAAATCTTCTGGAATTTCTTTTCTTCCCAGTATTATCCATAATTTGCCATGATCCACATATTCAAATGTCTTTGCATTTGAATCAATAAAACACAGGTAAACATCTTTCTGCTATATGGAGATAACTTAAAAAAAAAATTCAGTGTTTCCATATATTTTAGATGCACTCCAAAGGATCCAGAATTTCTCTTTTTTTCACAATAGTTACAAGTCCTACCGCTTTAGTAATATAATGTTTTTGAAGGGATATACTAATCTTCTACGGATTTAAATATTTATGAGGATACAATGAGCATCACAATAAATGGAGAGAAGATTGAGGTTGTCAAAGAATTCACATTACTTGGTTCTACAATCGATGCCAACAGAAGCAGCAGTC
>NW_006922191.1:1226322-1240022 GCF_000298275.1 Orycteropus afer afer | reverse complement strand
TGGAGAAGGATGTCATGCGTGGTAGGGTGGAGGGTCGACGAAAGAAGGGGAGGCTTTCAACAAGATGGATTGATACGGTGGCTGCAATGATGGGCTCAAGTATAGCAGGGATTGTGGGGCTGGCACGGGATCGGGCAGTGTTTCATTCTGCTGTGCATGGGGTCACTATGAGTTGGAAACGACTTGATGGCACTTAACAACAACAGCAACAACATGATACCATCAAACTCATAACTAAGTGAATATTCAATTCCAGTGATAGAGTCAGAATTCACATGTGAATATTTTCTATTTGATATTTTATTTGCAAATATTGTACCATAAACTAGCAAAAGTTCTAGAAACGATTTAGTACAAGCATATCATTTTATGAATAAGAAAGTCTGTGATTCAATGAAGTGAAATGATTTTCTTAAAATCACACAAATAATTAATAATTAATGATGGTGTTCATTCTAAAACTTAATTCTGTATTTTCCATAGATTCTAAATGTTATTAACAAAAAAAAATACATTTCCTACAAATATTGCACAAGACAGAGACATAATAAGTATTTGGTTAACTAAATGTTATTTTATTTTGTTTGTTCTTATGTTCACTTATTTTCTTTATTTAATCATTCCTTCATTTAAAAATATTTGTGAGCATCAATTCTGTGCTTGTGCACATTTCAATATCTAAGTTGATTAATCCCACTGTCCATCACCTTGCTGCCTTCATTGAAGAAGAATAAATAATCACTTTTTTCTTTGTTTGCTTGTTTGTTTAATGTCACTAAGGGGCACAGAGAATGGAAAATGTTAGGACTGCTCATTGATAAACTCATTTATTGGGATACACACCACAGAATTGTAGATGCAGCCCCTTAGTCAAGAGAAATTGAGTTGTGCTGTAATGGAAAGAGATGACTCCTGAATCTAGAAGATTGATAACCAGGAAGCACAAACAACAGAAAATATATAAGAATGAACTTCCTCAAAATCCATAACTAGCACACACACAGTGTTGTTTGAAGACAGTATGTCAATCTAACAACAGACTGTGATATCCTTCAACATCACTAGGGTTTTAAAGTGAAATTTAGGGAGTTCTGAATCTTTTCCCACAGGAATAGCCACCTGTCTGAGTTCATAATCATTTTCCGTTTGTAAGAGTACAAATTATTTTATGAGACATAAGCAGATGTTCATGCATCCAGGCAAAAATCTGCTCTACTAAGAAAAAGCTTTTAGAATTCTCAGAATGGTCTCCTAGCATAATCAAATCCGGTCAGCATATTCTCTGCAACTGGAAGAATCTTTAGGAAGTTACAGCATGCAGCCACATACAGCATAATTAGATCATCTCATTTATTATTATTATTATTATTATTATTATTACTATTATTATTATTATTTTTGATAGTTGTCCTGAAACAAAATGTCAAAACCTTAAACCCTTTAAAAGATGTATAAACACTATTATCGGAAATGCTCAATTTATCTCTCCTGCTGAAAAGTTTTGGTTTTAAGTAATGATATATGATATACTTCAGGAATGTATTTTGGTAACCAATCTAATGGACACAATTCACATAATGATGCAAAATATTTTCCCATCAGTATCTGAATCCCACCAGCACACAAGACCACAGATCATAAAATGATATGCTTTGAATTTAAGTTTTTTTTTTTTTTTTTTTTTCTTCTTCTTGTGGTTTAGGTGCAAATACACAGAGCAGAATTTGTTTTACATTCAACATTTTGTGTACATTTGGTTTCAATCCCCTATTACCATCCCCAACTGCAACCCACTGTTCTCCTCTCCCTTCCCAGTAATCCTCCACCTCCTTGTGCCCTTCTTAGTTTAAGCACTCCTGTCTGTCCAGCTTTTCTTCCTTGTGAATGTTGCCCCTCTGGTGCCCCATGGCTGATTGCTCCAAGGGATGTATCTCCAAAGAGTATGTGGGTGCATGGCCCTGGGTTGAGTGTTCTACGTTTAAGTCTTATTTAGTGTTAGGCTGAGAGCCAGCCCTTGGGAGTGAGTTTTATCCCAGGCCCAATATGTATCTCAGGGCCATACTTTTGGGGGTCCCACCAGACTCCATCCAACCAGTAATTCTGGTCATAACTGTGTTTTTAGATTTTTTTCCCATGCTTTTCCTCCTACTCTATCCAGGATCGCCAGTTTTGATCCCTTCCTGAGTCATTGGCACTGGTAGCTGAGCTCCATCTAGGTCTTCTGGTATCAAGGTCCATCATGTCCTAGGGCTGATTGTTTCCAAATGCCCTTGTTTTTCTCCATTCTTGTTCATTTCAGACAAGAAGAGACCATTAGCTGCATCTTAGATGGCGACTCGAAAGCTTTCAAGACCCCAGCCACTACTTACCAAAGTTGGTTTTGGAGCAAGATTTTTATGTATTTTGTTGTGCCTATTGAGTCTGGTGCCCCCCAATACTATGGTCCTGAGTCAGCAGATCCAGTGGATCTCTCTCCCACAGTGTCTGGCTCTCTATGAGGGACTGCTCTATGTCTGTCTTCTGTTGCTTCT
Organism: Orycteropus afer afer; assembly: GCF_000298275.1. Classification (NCBI taxonomy): domain Eukaryota; kingdom Metazoa; phylum Chordata; class Mammalia; order Tubulidentata; family Orycteropodidae; genus Orycteropus; species Orycteropus afer. Next base: position 1,237,491 of record NW_006922191.1, on the reverse strand, counting down.
GTAATATTTTGTATCACTAGTATCTGTGCAAGATTAGCCTCAGCTGAATCTATCATTGGTCTAGATTATATTCCTGTTCACTTAACACCCATCTGAACTTCTCAGTTGTCTATGTGTTTATCTGTACCCTGGCATGTGGTGTTAATGGTAATGCAGTGTTGTGGATGTCTAGGTATTAACCTCTGTCATCTATATCTTATGTGCACAATTGGGTGTTCCCCCTTTCCCCAATGTTATCATGCTGGTCACAGATTCTTTCCATATCATCCTTCCCCATACCCAACTCAGTGTGTGACCCCGAACTAGTCTAAAATTATCCTCTCTCCTTCCCTCCCATCCTTGGTAACTAAAAGGTGAGTTCCCTTCCCTAAGCAAACCTTTCCTTGATTTTTTACAGTAATGGGCTCATAGAGTATTTGTCCTTCTGTGATTGACTTATTTCACTCAGCATAATGTCCTCCAGGTTCATCATCCATGTTGTGAGATGATTTACATATTCTTCATTGTTCTTTAATGCAGCATAGTATTCCATTGTATGAATGTACCATAATTTGGTAATCCATTCATCTGTTGATGGACATTTAGGCTGTTTCCATCTTTTTTCTACAGTGAATTGTGCTGCGATGAACATGGATGTGGATATGTCTGTTTGTGTCCTGTCTTTCACCTCTTTAGGATATATTCTCAGTCATGGAATTGCTGGTTCAAATTGTATTTCTATTTCAGTTTTTTAAGGAACTGTCATACCATTTGCCACAATGGTTGTAGTATTTTACAGTCCCACCAGCAGTATATGACAGTTCCAATCTCTCCACAGCCTCACGGGCATTTGTTATTTTCTGTCCCAGAAGGCTAGTGGTTCAAATCCACCAGCCACTCCACGGAAGGAAGATGGGGCAATCTACTTCCGTAGTGATTCTGCCTCGGAAACCCAAGGAGGAGTCGCTATGAGTCGGGTCCGACTCGATGGCACATAACAACAACAACAACAACAATTGATCTTTGCTATTATTGCTGGAGTGAGATAGTGTCTCATCATTGTTTTGATTTGCATCTCTCTAATGGTTAATGAAGGAGCTCTGGTAGCATAGTGCATAAGGCACTTGACTGCTAACCAGAAGGCTGGTGGTTCAAATCCACCAGCCACTCCTCAGATGGAAGATTGGGCAATCTACTTCAGTAGTGATACCTCCTCACAAACCCAAGGAGGGGTCGCTATGAGTCAGGCTCGACTTGACAGCACATAACAACAACAATGGTTAATGATGGCAAGCAAGTCCTCATGTGTTTGTTGGCTTCCAGCACATTGTCTCATACTACTATTGTTTTAATTCTTCGGAGAAATGATGCCTGAAATTAAGGTTAATAGGTTAAGCAAGAATGAAAGGTTATACTTAATTGAATGAAACATGGAAGTGTCTGCCAACTTGGAAAAAACTAAAAGAACATTCATAGCTACATTTCTGGCCTTGATCTGAACAGAAAGCCAATGATATAACAGAATGTTTGTGGATTTTTATTGAATAAAGGTGATATGGTTTGGTTAAGATGATAGGGTTACCTTGAGTTTATGAATACACAGTTTATTAACTCCTGCAACCACTGCGATAGAAGTGTGAACTACACACGATAGAGTCTCTCTTTACCAAATTTTATATAAATCATGAAGTCAATAATCACTCTTCCATCTTGAATCAGGGCCTAGAAGGACCTAGAAGGGGTCCTTCAAATCTGTCCACACAATCAGGGCCTCGAAGGGGTCCTTCAAATCTGTCCACACAATCCTAGGTATCCTACTTGAATTGTATGTTTACCAGGACTCTTTTGTATTTGCTTTCACATGTCTTAGACTTATTATTATAAAAAATAAAATTCAATGTTTATTCTGATTAAAAATGAATTCACAAAAGGAGCTACTGCTTTTATGCAAACTAAGTTAAAAATTCTGACACCATAAAGATGAGCTATGAAAACATAATTGTTCTCAAAATAAACTAGGAAGAAGTGATTATGAAAGATTGAGAAGAAAAGTCATAAAAAATGTACAATCATTTTGTACTCAGATTCATTTACAAGAGTTTAAAATTGTTAACTTCACCCTAAAGAGTGAGATACTGGAAATTATAGAAGATACATTAATGATGTGTTTTTGGAAAGAAAGATGATATGAATTTCCATCATCAGGCTCATATTCAAGGAAGAAGCTTTGGCTCTACATCAACAGATTGGAAAATGAATATACATTTAAAAAATGTTTTAAGGTAAAACAAAACATTTAAGCTATGTATACATCATTTTTATGATTCTCGGCTTTGAATGGCTTTTCAATAACTTACTAACTCTTGGATCTGTTCTTGTCAAGTGTGAAATCTTCTATTGAACATAGCCAGAAAATCCCATGGGTTTTACCTGAATCAGTAATAAGAACTTTCTCCATTTTTCCATGAGGTTTGTTGGCCATTCATATTTATGCAGCAATAGTTCCTAAGGAGATTGTGTTATTGCTCAAAATTTTTCCCTGGGATTTGTGTCTCCTAAGTACTACTGCTACTAAAACTGAACCACATAAACCCACTGTCATTGAGTTGATTCCAATTCATGACAACTCTATAGGATAGAGTAGATTTGTTACATGGAATTTGCAAGGCTATAATCTTTATGAAAGCTGATGGCCACATCATTCTCCTGTGGAGCATGGGTGGATTTGAACCACTAACCTTGTGCTTAGCAGCTGAATGCTTAATCACTGCACCACTAAGGCTCCTGCTACTAAACCTACTAATGACTTAATATTATCACATGTTTAAATACAATTTAATACTATTTAAAAGTATTTTTCTCCTTGCAACATTAACAAGCCTAAATAATGTCATTGAATAATCATGAAATCGGTTCAATTTCAAAAACAATTTATGCTGAAAATTTTAGAAGTCAGTGAAATGTTTTCAGTCTTTGCAGATAAGAAATTTTTCTGTGGTAAGTTTGCTTAAGGGATCTCTGGTGGCATAGTGGTTAAGTGCTGCTAACCATAAAGTTGGTGGTTCAAACCCATCCAATGGCTCGATGAGTGAGCACCTGGCAATCTGTTCCTGTAAAGACTGCAGCCAAGAACACTCAATGCGGCAGTTCTACTCTGTCCAATAAGGTTGCTGTGAGTCAGAATTAACTTGACAGCACACACAAAAAATTTGTTTAAATCGGGTAGCAGGATATTGAAACAAATTGGTCATTGTGTTCCCTTCTGAGGTTCCCCAGCTTGACTTCTAAAGAAGAGAGGGTTTCCTGGTTATTTGGGTTGTCTTCTTTCCTTCCCTCCCACTCTCCCTTCTTTCTTTCCTTCCATTATTCAACAAATATTTATGTTTTACCTACTATGTTCATGCCACTTTCTGGCTTATTGAATCAAATGAACCCAGTCTTCGATCTCAGAAATCTTACAGACTGGTGAGGAAAGAGATACTATGCAAATAGTTGTTCTTAGGTGTCACTGAGTGGGCTCCTATCCACAGCAACCCTATGACACTACGTACAACAGAACAAAACACTGCCCAGTCTTGTGCCACCTTCACAATACTGGCTACACTTGAGTCCACCATTGTAGCCACTGTGTCAATTCATCTCATTGAGAGTCTTCCCCTTTTTCTCTGGCCCTCAACTTTACCAAGCATGATATCCTCCACCAAGGAATAATCCTTTCTGACAATGTGACCAATGTGAGACAAAGTCTGACTATTCTCACTTCTAAGGAGAAATCTGACTACACATCTTCCAGGATAGATTTGTTCATTCATCTGGCAGAACAAGGTATATTCAGTATTCTTCACAAAAACCACAATTGCAAGGCATCAACTCTTCTTTGGTCTTCTTTATTCATTGTTCAGCTTTCACATGCATGTTGTTGCTGTTGTTGTTAGGTGCCATTGTGTCATGCCCGACTCATAGCGACCCTATGCACAGCAGAACGAAACACTGCCTAGTCCCATGCCAGCTCCATTAGCCTTGCTATAATTGAGTTCAATGTAGCAGCCACTGTGTCAATCCATCTCATTGAGGGTCTTCCCCTCTTTTGTCGACCCTCCACCTTACCAAGCACGACATCCTTCTCCAGGGAATGGTCCCTTCTGAAACTTGACCAAAGTAGGTGAGACAAAATCTGGCCATTCTTGCTTCCAAGGAGCATTGTGGCTGAACTTCCTCCAGGACAGATCTGTTAGTTCTTTCAGAGTCTACAGTACTTTCAGTGTTCTTCGCCAGCACCAAAACTCAAAATCATCAATTCTCCTTTGGTCTTCCTTATTCATTGTCCAACTCTCACATGTATATGAGGCGACTGGAAATATCATGGCTCATGTCAGGCGCACCTTAGTCCTCAAGGAGACATCCTTGCTCTTCAGCACTTGAAACAGGTCCCTTGCAGCCAACTTGCCCAGTGCTATACATTATCTAATGTCCTTACTGCTGCTTCCATTGGCATCGATTGTAGAATCAAGCAATGTGAAGTTTTTGACAACTTTGATCTTTTCTCCATTTATCATGATGAGGTTTATATGTCCAGTTGTGAGGATTTTTGTTTTCTTTATATTGAGATGTAGTCCACACTGCACACTGTCTTCAATCTTCATCAGTAAATGCCTCAAATCATCCTCACTTTCAGCAAGCAAAGTTGTGTCGTCAGCATATCACAGGTTGTTAATGATTCTTCCTCCAATCCTGATGCCACATTTTCCTTCATATAGTCCAGCTTCTCAGATTATTTGCTCACATACCACTTGAATAAATATGGTGAAAGGATACAACCCTAACACACTCCCTTCTTGATTTTAAACCATGCTGTGTCCCCTTGTTCTGTTCAAGCAATAGCTTCCCGGTCAATGTACAGGTTCCTCATGAGCACAATCAAGTGTTCTGGAATTCCCATTCTTCTCAATGTTACCCATAATTTGTTGTGATCCACACAATCAAATGGCTTTGCATAGTCAATAAAATGTAAGTAAACATCTTTGTTCCACATCCTCTTCTGAATCCAGCTTGAACATCTGGAAGTTCTCTGTCAATATACTGCTATAATCATTTTTGAACTATCTTCATTAAGATCTTACTTGTGTGTGATATTAATAATACTGTTTGATAGTTTCCACATTGTGTGGGATCACCTTTCTTTGGAATGGGTACAAATATGGATCTCTTCCAGTCACTTGGTCAGGTGGCTGTTTTCCAAATCTCTTGCATAACTGAGTGACTGCCTCCAGTGGGACATATGTTTGTTGTAGCATCTCAATGGGTATTCTATCCATATGAGGAGACTGAAAATACCATGGCTTAGGTTAGGTGCACCTTAGTCTTCACAGTGACATCATTGCTGCTTAACACTTTAAAGAGGCCTTTTGCAGCAGATTTGCCCAGTGAAATAGGATATCTGATTTCCTGACTGCAGCTTACGTGGATGTTGATTGTGCATCCATGTAAAATGAAATCCCTGACAAGTTAAGTCTTTTCTCCATTTATTGTGATGTTGCTTATTGGTCCAGTTGTAAGGATTTTGTTCTTTATGTTGAGCTTTAATCCATATGGAAGACTGTAATTTTTATTTTCATTAGTAAGTGTTTCAAGTCATCTTCACTTTCAAGCAAAGTTGTGTCATTTGCATATTGCAGGTTATTAATTATTCTTCCTCTAATCCTAATGTAGCATTCTTCTTCATATAGTCCATGTTCTAATATATTATTTGCTCAGCATACAGATTGAATAAGTATGGTAAAATGATAAAACCCTAATGCCTACTCTTTCTGATTTTAAAACATGGAATATCCCCTTGTTGTGTCTGAATGACAGCCTCTTAGTCTATTTACAGTTTCCTCATGGGCACAAATAAATTTTCTGGAATTCCCCGTCTTCATAATGTTATCCATAATTTGTTATGATCTACACAGTCAAAAGCCTTTCACAGTAAATAAAACATAGGTAAACATTTTTCTGATATTCTTTGCTTTTGGCCAACATCCATTTGACATCAACAATGATATCCTTTGTCCCCTATCCTCATCTGCATACAGCTTGCATTTCTAGAAGTTCCTTGTCAATGTACTGCTGTAACCATTTTTGAATTACCTTCAGCAAAATTTTACTTGCATGCGATAATAATGATATTGTTCAATAATTTCCACATTCTGCCGAATCACCTTTCTTTGGAATGGGCACAAATATGGATCTCTTCCAGTCAGTTGGTGAGGTAGCTGTCTTCCAAATTTCTTGGTATAGATGAGTAAGTGGTTCCAGTGCAGCATCGGTTTGTTGAAACTTATCAATGGGTAGGTATTCCATCAATTCCTAGAGCTCTTTTTTTTTTTTTTTTCATTCATTCAGTACAGCTTGGACTTCTTCACTCAGTACCATTGATTCTTGATCATATGCTACCTTCTGACGTATTTAAACATTGACAAATTATTTTTGGTACAGTGACTTTGTATTCCCTCCTTTTTTTGATGCCTCCTGCATCATTACATATTTTGCCCAAAGAATCCTTCAATATTGCAACTTGGGGCTTGAAATTTTTCCTTAGTTCCTTCAGATGAAAAATGCTGAGCATGTTCTTCCCTTTTGCTTTTCTAGATCCAGATTTTTGTATATTTCATTATAATACTTTACTTTGTCTTCTGAAGTTGCCTTTTGAAATCTTCTTTTCATCTCTTTTCTTTCATCATTTCTTCCATTCACTTAAGCTACTCTATGCTCAAGAGCAAGTTTCAGTGCCTCTTCTGACATACATTTCAATCTTTTCCTTCTTTTCAATGCCTGTCACTTTGTTCATTTGTGATTTGATGTTCTTGATTTCATCCATAACCTGTCTGGTATTCAGTCATTGGTGTTCAAATCTATTCTTCACATGATCTCTAAGTTCAGGTGGGATATAGTCAAGGTTGTGTTTTGGCTCTTGTGCACTTTTAAAAAACTTTTTTTCAACATGAACTTGCATATAAGCAATTGGCAGTCTGTTCCCCAGTCAGATCCTGGTCTTGTTTTTGACTGAAGATATTAAGCTTCTCCATTGCCTCTTTCCACAGATGTAGTCTATTTGATTCCTGTGTGTTCAAACTTGTGAGGACTATGTGTCTAGTAATTGTGTACACTATTGAGAAAACATATTTGCCACGGATTTATTGTTGGTCTTACAAAACTCTGTCATGTGATCTCTCGGATCATCTCCATCACCAAAGCCATATTCTCACCACTTATCTGACAGTTTTTCGCACTGTGGTGGCTTGCATGTTACTGCGAGGCTGAAGGCTATGCCACAAGTATTTCAAATACCAGCAGGGTCACCCATGGTGGACAGGTTTCAGTGGAGCTTCCAGACTAAAAGGAAAGAGGACAAGGCCATCCACTTCTGGGGAAAAAAAAAAAAAAGGCCAATAAAAAACCTTACGAACACAAATAATTACACAAATATTAATTAACTGTAATTATGATGATTAGTATGAAGGAGAAGTGCATGGTGTTATAAAATGAGTAAGCGGGAACTCATTACATTAGTCTGTGGCAACAGGGAGGACTTAATTGGAGGAGGTGACATTAAGGTAAAACCTGGAAGAAAATTTAAGAAAGCCAGAAGAAAAGGGGGTGGGGGAAAGAGTGTTCAAGCAGATGGAACATTGCATATCAAATACCTTTTTGAGCAAACCTTGGCTGAGGACAAATGATAGAGATGATGACCAAAATTCTTAGCATTTTTCATGAAGGTGTCATGAAGTAAAATCTACAGAAAACCTGTATTAGGCTACATTAGTAGTCTCGTTAAAAATTTGGATTACTGAACCCACTCACAACTTACTAAGTGTGAATATCTGGAAAGGGAATCAGGTAACTTGCTTCCTAGCAAACACCCAGCTGGTTTTTATGAACAGTGCAAAGGAATTTGAGATTCAGTGATTTAGATTAATTTTATCTTCCAGATTGACTATCTATTAAATTTAAAAAATGGCTTCATAACATCAAGCTTAATAATCCAAATCAATTTTGGAAACATTAATCTTTTCTTTTTCTTTCTTTCCTCAACTTCTTCCTTTTTTTCCCCCAAAGACAATATTAAAGAATTATATACAGGGAATGTAGTCAAAACTGTATTCTTTCTTTTAACTGGTGCTTTACTTTCTCTTCATTAACTATCAGAGTAAGGGGTAGGAGGATCGATTTCTCTTATGTAACACGTCAGTCGCGGTGGACCAGAGAGGTTAATTGCCTTTCTGGGAATAACAGTTTGCCTGAGGTAGTGCAAAGTTCTCCTGACTCCAACGCTTGTATTCTTGTACCCCAGATCCCACCATTCCTTTTATCTCATCTGGGGGTCATTGGTATTTGTTCTCTTCCCCAAATGGCACTTTTCACATAAACTAGATTTACCTTCAAAGGCAAAAATAAAACAATAGGAAATGCTAAATGTTGAACATTACACAGGTGATGCTTTCAGAAATTGATGTCAAGAATAAAATAGCTGTTGGCAGTTACAAGTGTTTGGATGTCATTTTGCAAAACAATTGCCTACGAGGTCTTCTTGGATTAAAGCCTTCACATGAATTGGGGAAAGCAGGCTGCCTTCTCTCCCTTCTGACCTCCTCTCACTGGCGTTTTTTTTTTTTTTTTTTTGCATAGTTATATAGCACAGTTGGTCCCCAGATCTTCAGAGCTTTCCCTGGCCCACAAAAATGATAATAGTCAGAAAAGAAAGTCCCAAATGGAACAGTCATAAAAAAATTGTTGAGGAAATTCTCATTTATTAACATGTGTTGCAATTATTTGCATCCCCCAAGCAAGGATGATACTAATCACAGCTGTAAAATGGAACTAAGATTCTCCCTAGAAATTGGTCAAATGTATGAGGCTCAGCTATATGTGGAGATAAGAAATTGCAAGGAAATTTTCCCCAGAAGCATACTTCTAAATCCTTGAAACAGTAACTAGTCTTTATGATGGATCCATCTGTGTGTTCACTTCTGTGAAGTGGAATAATAGTGAGTCACCTCATTGAAAATATATGTGGTGTACAGACACTGAGTTGGCGTCCGTGATCCCCACCATGTAGTTTTCATGCCCTTGTGTATAGTGTCTTCTTGATTGTGAGCTGTACCTGTCAAATTCTTCTAAATAATAAAATACAAGGAAACTGACAATTTATACATGATTAAAATGTGACTGATTACATTATATAAGATTGTAATGGAATCTTGAGTGAACACTTTTTCTCTTACTTGCTGGCTGTGAAGAAGAAAGCTGCCATGCTGAGGCTACCATATGGAAGAGGCAACATGACGATGAACCAAACACTACTTCTGAAATGAAAACTATCAAGACTGAAGTCCTTATTCCACCATTCTCCAAGGAACCATACTCTGCCAATGACTGAATGAACTAGGAAGCACATACTTCCCCAGTTGAAGCTCAGATGAAACCACATCCCCAGGCAACAATTTGATTGAAACCCTTGTAAACTCTAACTCCAGGTCCCAGGATTTTGGGGCTTGATCTCCTGACCCACAGAAATAATAAGAAATAATAAAGGAGAATATATGATAAAATTGTTTAGATAAATTGATAACTAAAACACCTCAGCAAAGCAGTAATCTATAAAGATTTCTCAGTAAATATAATAGCAATTGATCTATTGTATGGAATGGAATAGCTAAGTACCAAACTGGATAATCAAGTATGTTAGGGAGGATGACCTAAAGTTTTGAGGCTGGCTTTCTTTTTTTTTTTTTTTTTCAGAAAGTATGAGGTTTGAGTATGTACTCATACAGAAATACACCAAAAATTTCAAAACAGAATGGAAACTCCCCCCTCGTTTTCCCCCCTCTTAAAGGTTAGGTTTCTTATAGCAAAAACTTTCCTAACCTGACCTCTGTTTATCTCATAGCTTTATGACTGGACACTTTTCATTTCATTCCACTCTAACCAAACTCTGTCTTTTAGCTCAAGTAAACCACTGTTATAGTCACATTCATGGGTTAGTGCATGAATCAGCTATAGTTTCTCATCACTTGTATCTATCTATATCTATATCAAAGGAGCTCTGGTAGTGTAGTGCCTAAGGCATTTGACTGCTAAATAGGAGATTGACAGTTCAAATCCACCAGCTACTCCTCAGAAGGAAGACTGGGCAATCTACTTCCATAAAGATTTACCACTTCGGAAACCCAAAGGGGGTCGCTATCAGTTGGAATCAACTCTATGGCATTGAGTTCAGTTTATATCTATATCTATCTCTCTCGATGTTTCCCTTTGCCTTCTCTTTCTGCTACCCATTCATTATGTCTGAGCTTAAACATAACTTATAGTGGGCTTCCCATGATCCCCTAAGTCTAGCAAATCTAGTTAAGAGTTCTTCCATTGTACTCCAATAAGCACTTAACCCTGCCATAGTATGCTTGACTCCTTATTGAAAGTTTCTCTTCATTATCCTGCCTTCCCCACTGGACTACAAGTTGAATATAGAAAGTAGTGTCTTGTTAGGTATTGTCAAGAATGAAACACTGCCTGATCTTACATCATTTTCACAATCCTTGCTATACCTGAGCCCATCGTTGCAGCCACTGTTGGCGGTCAAACTGACTCACCGAGGGTCTTCCCTTTCTTCACTGACCCTCCACTTACCAATCATGATATCCTTCTCCAAGGAATGGTCCCTTCTGACTACATGACCAAAGTAGGTGAGGCAAAGTCTAGCCGTTCTCACTTCTAAGGAGCATTCTAGCTGCACTTCTTCCAGGACAGATTTGTTTATTCTTTTGGAAGTCCATGGTGCATTCAGTATTCTTTGCCAACACCACAACTCAAAAGAATCAACTCTTCTTCTGTCTTCCTTGTTCATTGTCTAGCTTTCATATGCATATTATGTGACTGAAAACACCAGGGCTTGGGTTAGACACACCTTAGCCTTCAAAGAGATATCTTTGCTCTTCAGTACTTGGAAGAGGTTTTTTTGTGGCAGATTTGGGTAGTGAAATATATAACCTGATTTCTTGGCTGCTGCCTCCATTGATGTTGATTGTAGATCCAAGTAATATGAAATTTTGATGACTATAAACTTTTCTCCAATTAAGTGATGCAGCTCATTGGTCCAGTTGTGAGAATTTTCATTTTTTTTTTTTTTTTTTTTTATGTTGAGGTGTAATCCAT
>NW_006922191.1:1218380-1222380 GCF_000298275.1 Orycteropus afer afer | reverse complement strand
TCCCTGAGTTGTCTCTCCTCACCTGTAACCCTGGGGCTGACTTCTCTTCTGTCTGGGTTCCTGGCTTTTTAACCCCTTTCTCCCATTCTGTTGGATCACCTTTTTTTTGGAATGGGTCAAATACGGAGCTCTTCCAGTCAATTGGCCAGGTAGCTGTCTTCCAAATTTCTTGATATGGACAAGTAAGTGCCGCCAGCCCATCACATAGTTGTTGAAACATACCAATGGGTATTCCAACAATTCCTTGAACCTAGTTTTTCAACAATTCCTCCAGTGCAGCTTTAATTTCTTCCTTTAATACTGCAGTAGTTAAGTTGTGTGTCAACTTGGCTGAGGCTGGTTTTGAGTGCTGGGTAGCTGGATCTAGTTGTTCCCCATGTTGAGAGTGGTAGTCACCTCCATGGTAGAATCTACTGGAGCAGTGGAGTAGATGCCTTAGCAATGTGATATGCTTCCAGTATATAAGAAAACAGGTTTGAGAAAAGTCTCGGAACTCTTTGGCATGCTTGGAACCTGCATGTAGCTGAGTCTTCAACTCAATGGCCTGCTGCCATGTTTTCTGTTGATCTAAAGACTGTTAATGGACTTGAATTTGTGGCCTGCCATATTTCTTGATAATCTTGGGACTATGACATTTTGCTTGTTGACCTTGGGCTTTCTCAAAGCTATCTTCTTATATATTGGAAGCAGACCATGTCCCTAAGCCAGCTACTCAGCTGCATCAGTAGACGCATGGGGATGATTACCAGTCTTATGATGGGGAATAACTACATCCACCTGCCCAGATACTCAAAACGAGGCCCAGCCAACCAGCAGCTTTCTGAGCAAAGAAATGTCCCCTGCTTCAGTGGCCCAGGACTAAGAGGCAGAGCTGAAGCCCTAAGTTGAGGGGCTTTCACCTAGCCCCTAGAGGTGACACTTGAAACTCAGGCTTCTAGCCTCATAAACTGTAAGAGAACAAATCCATTTGTTAAGACCACCCATTTCTGATACTTCCTGTAACAGTGGCACTAGATAACCAAGACAGAATTTGGTACTGAGAGTGGGATGCTGCTCTGACCGATACCTAAATTGTGGAAACAGGAGTGGAGTGTGTCCTTCACCTGAGATCTCTGTGCTGAGACCCCAGCAGAGAGATAGCAGCAGCAGAGCTGAGAGACCAGCATGAGACAGTGACAACCTTAACAGCCCATGGAGTGAGAAAGCTGAGTGCCTTTGGGGCAAGAAGATTGCTGATGGGGTGAGTTGCCTTCAAGCATTAATTAGCAGAATCTGAGAGACCAAGGAAACAGGAAGCAGAACTGCCTTAGTTTCAAAGGGTAGGACCATGCATGACCTCTCAGGGTTGAACCACCATAGCCTCCTAGGTTTCAAAGAGTCAGACCTTCACCAACTTGGTTCTGGAGTGTGGGACTACCATTCATAAGGGCCAGTGGAATGGGGCCATAACCCTTGCCCAAAGGTGAGGGGTCAGGGCTGCCATGCCCAAGAGGCAGAGGAACAAGGCCTACCAGGCCAATGGGTGAGGTCCCCCAACTCACATGAACTAGAGGACTGGAATGACCTAGTAAAGGAGATGTGTACAGATGACAAGTTGACAAGAGGTAGAATTGTGCTAGTTAATTTCTGTATCAATTTGGCTGGGCCTGGTTTTGAGTAGCTGGGCAGGTGGATGTAGTTATTCCCCATGATGAGATTGGTAATCAACCCCATGTGTCTACTGGTGCAGCTGAGTAGCTGCCTTAGGGACATGGTCTGTTTGCAATATATAAGAAGACAGCTTTGAGAAAGGTCTCGGAGCTTTTGACATGCTGGGACCCTGTGTGTAGCTGAGTCTTCATATCAGTGGCCTGCCATGTTGTCTGCTGATCTAATGGACTTGAATTAGTGGCCTGCCATATTGCTCAATAATCTTGGGACTATGCTGTTTTACTTGCTGACCTTGGGTTTGTCAGCAATAGCAACCAGCAGCTTCCTTCTGGAAGATACCTCCAGCTTCAGTGGCCTGGGAGCAAGAGACAGTGCTGTAGCCCAAGATGTAGGGGCTTTCACCCAGCCCCCAGAGCAAGCACTTTGAACTCAGGCTTCTAGCCTCCTAAATTGTAAGATAATAATTCTCTGTTTGTTAAGGTGACCCATTTGCGGTAGTTTCTGTTAGAGCAGCACTAGATGACCATAACAAATACCACTGGTTCTTGATCATATGGAACCTTCTGAAATAGATGTTGTTATTGTTAGGTGCTGTCAAGTTGTCTCTGACTCATTGAGACCCCACACACAGCAGAATGAAACACCACCTGATCTCATGCCACCTCCACAATCCTTGTTATATGTGAGCCCATTGCTGCAGCCACTGTGTCAATCCACCTCATTGACAGCTTTCCCCTCTTCCATCAACCATCCACCTTACCAAGCATGACATCCTTCTCCAGGGAATGGTCCCTTCTGCTAACATGACCAAAGTAGGTGAGACAAAGTCTGGCCATTCTTGCCTCCAAGGAACATTCTGGCTGCATTTCTTCCAGCACAGATTTCTGAGATCTTTTAGCAGACCATGGTACTTTTAGCATTCTTTGCCAGCATCACAACTCAAAAGCATCAATTCTTCTTTGGTCTTCCTTATTCATTGTCCAGCTCTCACATGCATATAAGGTGACTGAAAATACCATGGCCTGTATTAAGCACACCTTAGTCCTCAAGGAGACATCTTTGCTCTTCAGCACTTGAAAGAGGTCCTTTGCAGCTGATTTCCCCAGTGCTATATGTCATCTGATGTCCTGATTGCTGCTTCGATTGGTGTCAATTGTAGAACCAAGCAATATGGAATCTTTGACAATTTCAATCTTTTCTCCATTTATTGTGATGCTTATAGGTCCAGTTGTGAGTATTTGTATTTTCTTTTGAGATGCAATCCATATTGTGGGAGCTCTGGTGGTATAGTGCCTAAGGCTTTTGACTGCTAACCAGAAGACTGGTGGTTCAAACTCATCAGCCACTCCTTGGAAGGAAGGTTGGGCAATCTACTTCCATAGTGACATGGACTTGGAAACCCAAGGAAGGGTTGTTATGAGTTGGATGCAACTCGAAAGCAGTGAGTTTTTTGAGATTCATACCACAGACTGTATTCTTCAATCTTCATCAATAAATGCTTCAAGTCATCCTCATCTTCAGCAAGCAAAGTTGCGTTGTCGGCATATCCCAGGTTGTTAATGATTCTTCCTCCAAACTTGATGCCATGTCCTTCTTTATATAGTCCAGCTTCTCAGATTATTTGCTCAGCATATAGATTGAATAAGTATGGTGAAATGATACAACCCTGATGCACTCCCTTCTTGATTTTAAACCATACAGTGCACCCTTGTTCTGTTTGAATGACAGAAATAGATGAACATTGACCAATTCTTTTTTGTACAGTGACTCTGTGTATTCCTTCCATTTTCTTTTGATGCTTCTTGCATAATTCAATATTGTGCCCATAGAATCTTTCAGTTTTAAAACTCGAGGCTTGAATTTTTTTCTTCATTTCTTTCATCTTGAGAAATGCCGAGTGTGTACTTCACTTTTGGTTTTCTAACTCCAGGTTTTTTCACATTTCATTATTATAATTTACTTTATTTTCTTGAGGTGCTCTTTGAAATCTTCCATTCAGATCTCTTATCTTCTCATTTCTTCTATTTGCTTTAACTACTCTCCATTCTAGAGCAAGTTTCAGTGTATCTTCTGACATCCACTTTTTTTCCTTTCCTGTTTTTAATGATCTTTTGCTTTCTTCATGGATGATGTTCTTGATGTCATCTCATATTTCATTTGGTTTTTGGCCATTGGTGTTCAATGTTTCGACTCTGTTCTTCAGATGGTCTCTAAATTCAGGTAGAATATAATCAAGGTCATATTTTAGCTCTCGCGGATTTGTTTCAGTTGTCTTCAACTTCGACTTCAACTTGCACATGAACAATTGATGGTCTGTTTCATAGTCAGCTCCTGACCTTCTTTTGGCTTA
>NW_006922191.1:1215481-1217485 GCF_000298275.1 Orycteropus afer afer | reverse complement strand
CTGAAAGCACAAATCGTTCAGTAAACAAGGTGGATGAAATACACAGTATGCTAGGTAATGATAAGTGCTAAGGAGAAAAGTTAATTATAGAAGAGGGATAGGGAATATTGGGGGGATTGTAATTTTAGATAAGGTAGGCAGGAAAGGCCTCACTGAGAAAGTGACAGTTGTGTAAGAACTAAAAGATGGTGTGACAGCAGATATAGTGATATTTTGGGGAAAAGCATTCCTGGGAGGAGTGGGATAGTTTCAGAGATTAATCTGCTGGAATAATCTATGAGCAATACCTGACTCATAGGAGTGTCCTGTAAATGGTTGTAACTACTTGACATCCATTTCCACTTCACCATTGTCATTTTCAGACGACTTGCTCATTAATTGCATGTTTCTCTGTTTATTCTTGAACAATGTCCATATCCTATAGCATACTGTCAGACTCAGTCTATCTGGTATACTGTTGAAAAGTCTCCCTCTTTTAATTTTTCTCAATGCAAAACAGGACAGTAACTATGCAAAAATCAGGGACAGATAGGCTCTGATTTTTTTTGTTTTGTTTTGTTTTCAAGTTTCCACCATAGTGGAATATGCATATATCCTCAGGCAAAGATTCCATCAGGAAGCCTTGTTAATGTTAGCTCAATTTTTACTCGTAGTGAGTCCAGGTGAGAAAGTAGGACTGCCCACTGGGGTTTTCTAGGCTGTATTTGTTACTTCAGCAGATTGCCACGTCTTTTTCCTGTGGAGCCACTTAGCAGGCTTGAACTGCCAATCTTTCAGTTAGCATCACAGTTCTTAAGCTGCCAGGACTCTTTAAGGAAATCTTAGAACTACTAAAACTCTTCATTGTGAGAGTACAGTGCTGCTTACAGGGGCAGCCCCTGCCTTGCACTTTAAAGCACAATTCATAAAAACTTTTTTTTTTTCTTTTCTTCACAACTTAAACTAATTTTGTTTTTGAGTTCTTGTGCTTCTAGACTTATGGAAAGTCCAACCTTGGACATTCTCCTGGAAGTAAAGGGGTCATGTGCGAACACTAAAGAGACCTCTTTATTATCCCAATTCATGTAGGTCTTCTTGTACACGAAATGCACTGCTTCTATGTCCATATTGGAGTGTAGTGAAGCCGAGAATAGCTATGCTTAGCTTAGCTTACCTACATTCACCATTCTGCCATTCCACCTAAAGGTGGGGTCTTTCTTGAGATCACTGTCCTAGAGCTGTGTACATTTTCCTACCTTGTGCTCCCCTACAGATTAGTGTTTAGTCTCTAAATATTTCAGTGCATGTAGGCATACCCTTCATATTGGATTTGGCCTTTTGGAAACAGACCAGGGAAGAATGTATCTTGTACTTAGTGTCAGTTTTCCTACCCATCATCTCTCTGCCCTGAAACAAAGGAGTAAGTAGATGATTACTTACTTGAAGAGGGAAATGAATGATGAAATACAGGGAGAAATATTTAAGTTAATGTTTCAAACAGTAGCAAACAAATCTGTATTGTAAGAACTCGGAGTATTTATATTTAGTGTAAATAATTATAAATTAAAATTCATATGTAGTATCAATTACAGACTTCATTAGCTCTCTCTCCTTCATTCCAGTATGATTTTCTTCTGCATAGTAATGAGTGTGCACTTCATGACTATTTTTAGAAATAAGTGCATTGAATTCCATGTAAATTCAAGATTTGATTCAATATATAATAATAAACAAATAAATAAGCAGACAAAACCTAACATTCTGTATCATCAATTTCTATTTCTTTTGTATCAATAAGTCACAATTTGAGAAAATATGAAAATAATTATGATCCATTCATTTTCTCCTATGGTTAATAGTACTCTTGGTTTCCTCGGGAATGGCTACCTGAATGTAGATATGAGTCAGTGACCCTAAATCAAAAGATAATAAATGACTCTCAGAGATTTGAACTAGTATATACTTTTGGTTAGGTTTTGTCTGCTTATTTATTTGTTTATTATTATATATTGAATTCAATTTGAA
>NW_006922191.1:1201322-1201832 GCF_000298275.1 Orycteropus afer afer | reverse complement strand
ATAGAGTAGCTCAAAACAATCAAAGAAATGGTGAAGTAAAAGAGATGAACAGATTTCAAAGGGCAACTCAAGAAGTCAGAGAAAAGTGTTATAATGAAATGAGCAAAGACTTGGAGCTAGAAAGAAAAAGGGAAGAATAAACTTGGCATTTCTCAAACAGAAAGAACTGAAGAAAAAAATTCAAGCATCAAGTTGCAATTTTGAAGGATTATATGGGAAAATTATTGAACCATGTAGGAAACATCAAAAGAAGGTGGAAGATATACAGAGTCTCCCTATACTGAAAATAATTGGTTGACATTCAACCATTCCAGGAGATAGCATATGATCAAGGTCAAAATCTGAATTGTAATAACTCAAGGAGTATTTATATTTAGTGTAAATCATTATAAATTGAAATGGAAATTGAAAGAAGAAGTCTAAACTGTACTGAAAGCACTGGTGAAAAACAATGCTCCAGGAATTGACAGATTATCATTTGAGATGTTTCAACAAACAGATGCAATTCTG
>NW_006922191.1:1196573-1199417 GCF_000298275.1 Orycteropus afer afer | reverse complement strand
CACTATGCTACCAGAGTATCCTGAAAACAGTAGGCAACTTGAAAAAAAATTTACTCAATACCAGTTACTATGCAGCATTGTTTCTTTTTTACAATAACTTGATTAAAATATGATTGACAATAAAACACATTTTAAACATGTACAATTTGATGATTAAGTTTGACATATACCTAGACCTCTGAAATTTTTGCCCCTTTGTAATTTCTCCAATCTGTCTCTCCTAATCCTAGTAATCCTCACAGTTATTAGCTTTCTGTCACTATAGGTTAGTTTGCATTTTCTAAAATTGTATAAATGCAACCAGAGACAGTGCAGTATTTTGTTGTTCTTTTATTTTGGAGAGGCTTCTTTCATGCAACAAAATTACTTAGAGATTCATCTATATGTGGTATTGCATGTATCAATGGCTATTCCTTTTTGTTGCTGAGTACTATTTCATTTTATAGTTATACCAAAATGTATGTAAGCATTCACCTGATAATGAGTTCTTTCCACTTTTAGCTATGGCTATTCATGTATAAATCTTTCTACATACACACATTATCATTCTCTTGGGTGAATATCTGACACTGGAATTCCTGGGTCCTGTGATAGTTGTTGGAGCTCTGGAGGCGTAGTGCCTAAGGGATTTGACTGCTAACCAGCAGGTTGGCAGTTCAAACGTGCCGCTGCTCCACAGAAGGAAGATAGCACAATCTACCTCCTTGGAAATCCAATGGGGGTTGCTATGAGTCAGTGGTCAAATCAGCTGCTAAACACTTCTTTAAACTTTTTCAGAGGAAGAAAAAAACAAACTCACTGCCATTGAGTAGATTCTGCCATTGAGTGGAAACCCCTTTGAATTTCCAAGGTGGTAAAGCTTTATAGAAGTAGATTCCTCAGTCTTCTTTCTATGGAGTGGCTTACAGGTTTGAACCACCAGCCTTATGGTTAGAAGCCAAATGCCATAGGCACTATGTAATCAAAGCTCCTTTTTAAGAGCAAAGATGTCACTTTGAAGACTAATGTGAATCTGATCCACCCCAGTGTCTTTTTAGTAGCCTCATCTGAATGTGAGAGTTATAGACAATAGATAAGGAAGACCGAATTAAAACTCATGTCTCTGAATTGTCACATTGGCAAAGAATACTGAAAATACAACAAACTACCAGAAAAACGAATAAATCTGTCTTAGAAGAAGCACAGCCAGAATGCTCCTTAGAGGTATGAATGACCATACTTCATTTCACATATTTTGGTCATGTTATCAGAAGGGACCAGCACCTGGAGAATGATATTGTGGTTGTTAAGTTTGTGTGTCAACTTGGCTAGGCCTGGTTGAGTGACTGGGCAGCTGGATGTAGTATTCCCCATGATGAGACTGGTAGTGAACTCCATGGTGGAATCTACTGTGAGCAGCTGAGTAGCTGCTTTGTGGTATGTGTTCTGCTTCCCCTATATAAGAAACAGCTTTGGGAATGGTCTTTAGCTTATGGCTCGCTTGGACCTTGCATGTAGCTGTGTTGTTCAGCAACGTGCTGTGCTCTGCTGACTTTGGGACTTACAATGGGCTTGAATTAATGGCCTGCTGTGTGGTTTGGTAACATTGAGATGGTGTCATTTTATTTGCCGACCTTGGGCTTGTTAGCCTTAGCAGCCAGTAACTGCCTGAGTGAAGAGATGCCTCTAGTTTCAGTGGGCCGGGAGCAAGAGGCAGAGCTCAAGCCCAAGGTTGAGGGGCTTTCACCCAGCCCCTAGAGCCTGACACTTTGAACTTGGACTTAATGCCACCAACTGTCAGAGAATAAACTTCTGTTTGTTAAGACCATACCATATTTGGTATATTGTTGTCAGAGCAGCACTAGGTAACCAGAACAGATATCATGTTAGGTAAAGTAGAGAGTCAGTGAAAAAGGGGAAGGACCTCAACAAAATGGATTGATACAGTGGTTTAAGCATGGCAATGATTGTGAGGATGCTAAAGAACCACACAGTGTTTCATTTTCTTTTGCATAACATTGCTATGCATTAAAGCCTACCCATTGGCACCTACCAACAACCCTAATATAGAGTAAGATATGTCAGCTTCCTTTCACATTACAGATCTCATTCCATCACCCTATCTAGAGTTATAAGTCTGGTTGATAAACTATACTGCTTAAATAATGAAGGTAGCTGATGAGCCTATTAATCAGTATTTCTCAAATTTTTCTGTACATATGACTCACATGGGGAGTTGATTTAAAATATAAATTCAGTTTAGTATATTTGGAGTGTGGCCTGTGATTCTGCATTTCTAACAAGCACCTATGTGATGAAGAAGCTCGTCTATGGACCACTGGAGGTACCCACTCAGTTATCCCAAGAGATTATGAAGACAGCTACCTGGCCAACTGACTGGAAGAGATTTGTACCCATTCCAAATAAAGGTGATCCCACAAAATGTGGAAATTATCAAACAATATCATTTATATCACACCCAAGTAAGATCTTACTGAAAATAATTCAAAAATGGTTGCAGCAGTATTTTGACAGAGAACTTCTAGAGGTGCAAACTGGATTCAGAAGAGGACATGGGACAAGAGATATCATAGCTGCTGTCAGATGGCTCTTGGCTCAAGGCAAAGAATATCAGAAAGATGTTTACTTGTGTTTTATTGACTATACAAAGGCATTTGATTGTGTGAATCATGACAAATTGTGGATAACATTGAGAAGAATGGGAATTTCCAAACACTTGATTGTACTCTTAAGGAACCTGTACATTGACTAGGAGGCTGTCGTTCGAACAGAACAAGGGGATGCTGCATGATTTAAAATCAGGAAGGGAGTGCATCAGGGTTGCATCCTTTCCCCATACTTATT
>NW_006922191.1:1187884-1189517 GCF_000298275.1 Orycteropus afer afer | reverse complement strand
TGGTGATGGACTCAAGTATAGCAAGGATTATGGAGCTGGCACAGGACTGGGCAGTGTTTCATTCTGCTGTGCATGGGGTTGCTATGAGTCAGATACAACTCAACGGCACCTAACAACAACAACAACATATAACCAGAAATCATTACGTGTGTGTGTGTGTGTGTGTGTGTAATATAACAAGCATTAAGGAATATGTGCATAGCTTTGCCTTGTGAACCAAAGAACTCAGAAATGTTTGTACAATACAAGAAAAGACAAAGTGACTTAACTAAATTTCTAATGGAGAATAATATTTGAGATCTATGTTTTCCATCCGATTATACGGTAGATTAGACTATTACCTATATTTTTTGCTTTAGAATCTCTAGAAGAGGAAACAGGAGAAAAGAGACTAAATGGCCTAACACGTATGACACTTGAGCTGACCAACAGGAAAGAAATCCTGGCTAGAAACTCATTGAAAATTCTTCAGATTTTACAAATTCTACATATACTGCAAGTGGCCTTGTAATTTTGTTTCCTTTTCTCCAGTTGTGCCTTAATTCCACATTTCTATATAATTTAATCTGTGTAGAAATGCAACTTGACACAATTCATTTAGAACAGTAACAACCAATTACTAAGGTAAAAGATTTGGAGAGTCTACTGGGATTTGTTTTTATAAAATTGATTTAAATTGTAATTTTGGTTATTTGTAGATCTACACTTCCAATTCAGAGTGAAACAGTTCATCCTGCAAAAAAAATAATGATTAATGATCTTGTAATTTGCTGAATTGTTATTATCATTGGAGGAATTACTTCAGAACCTTCACTAATACAAATTATAGAGATACTATTTATAGCATAATATTTTTTCATAGCCCTGAATCCTTATTTTATCACAACAGCATTTTTAGAGATATTTCCAGTTAAGCAAGGGCAGATTTAAAACGTTGAAACTTTGAGAGTTTGTAGTAAAACAAGATAAAGCCTAAATAGGTTGGAAGGAGTACTACTTGTAAGTTCTGTTTGCACAATAATTTACTGCGAGTGAAGTTCAAACATGTGAAGTAACAAAATGTTGTGAGACTCCCCAAAACAAGAAGGCACAAACACATTTCTTTCTTATTCCTTTATTTTTAATTAAGCAGAGGATAGACAACATTCTATGGAATCATTGATTACAAAGTTAATAAATAGATTATTGTTGTAAATTCCATCACATCGTTTCAGACTCATGACCACCCAATTGTACAGAGTCGGACTGCCCCTTGGGGTTTTCAAGGCTTCTGTCTCCCAGAAGCAGACAGCCAGGCCTGTCTTCCAATGCACTTCTGGATCAGTTCAAACTGCTAACATTTACACTAGTACTCAATCGTTTAACCATTGGCACCACTCAGGGACTCCAATAAAATGATAAAATTTAGAATTAGTAGGAATCAAGAGAGTACCATTGAATCAATAAATGCTTTATTGATCTTTCTTTACTCTTTTAGGTACTGAAAATACAAGTATTAGAGAAGATGGATATAGTGTTTGTCTTCATGCATCTTGGAGGCTGATTTAAAGGTCTATTACATTCACCCTAAGTCTCTGGTAGCATAGTGGCTAAGACACTTGCCTGCTAACCAGAGGGCTGGCGGTTCAAACCC
>NW_006922191.1:1178193-1187784 GCF_000298275.1 Orycteropus afer afer | reverse complement strand
ATAAGGAAGACCGAAGAAGAGTTGATGCTTTTGAGTTGTGGTGCTGGTGAAGAATGCTGAAAGTACCATGGACTGCTAAAAGAACAAACAGATCTGTCCCGGAGGAAGTGCAGCTGAAATGCTCCTTTGAAGCAAGAATGGCCAAATTTTGTCTCACCACTTTGGTCATGTCGGAGGGGACCATTCCCTGGAGAGGGATGTCATGCTTGGTAAAGTGGACAGTCAATGAAAGAGGGGAGGACCTCCAACGAGATTGATTGACACAGTGACTGCAATGATGGGCTCAAGTATAGCAAGGATCATGGAGCTGGTGTGGGATCTGAGAGTGCTTCGTTCTGCTGTGCACAGGGTCTCTATGAGTAGGAAATGACTCGACAGCACCTAACAACAATGATATTTGATTTCATGAGTTCCTGAATAGAAGACTATTCATTAATAATTCATTGGCTCTGTAATTGGATCTCATCCTGGTGGAAAGTATATCCATAGTTTTACGCTGAAGCATGAAGTGAATGGACTCTGATCATGTTCTGCTTTTTTATGTTCCAATACCCCAGACTCTGGAGTTCTCATCAGAGTCACTGACCCTTTGATGAATTCCTGTGTTTCTGACCCACTCCCATGCTTGGTTTTCTCTCTCTGCCTTTGCCTTAAAGTTCAGTTCCTTAGAAGTCATCTTGGATCACCTGGATCAAAAGCTACTGGGAGGCTTGTTAAAATGAAGATCCCTTTAACCCTCCTGGAACATTATCGCTGTGGATATTGCTATAAGATCTGAAATTTGCACTCTGAAATAAACACACACCAAAACTGAGAACTGCTGCCATGTGTCCTTCCTTGTGCAACAGTGCCAGTGAATATGTGCTTCTTGGCTACTCATCCAAATGCAATTCAATGTTTTATTAATATCTGTGAAGAACTTCACATAAAGATGATTACATGCCCTAGGTGTTAGAGTCTGTTTTCAATTCTGGCCTCCAGGTGCCTGCAATGTCTTTTCTACTACCTAACTTTTATTTGTTTTATCTTGTGCCTGAGCCTGCCTTTCTCAGAAATATTAATATAACTCCATACCTTGCTCTTTTTCACAGCTTTTATGCTGAAAATAAACCAAAAAGTGTTTTCATTCATTTTCACTGTAGATGTGATTACTTGATGCTACATATATTAAATTCAAAGGATATTTAATAACTGTTTATATATGTGAAGTTTATATATAAGCCAGGTAGGTGTAAGAAGTGCAATATAGCTAGAGCATAAATGTTACTCTTAAAAAGTATTCAATTTATCTGATTGGAAGGGCAGCTTAAAGTTAGAGATATTTTGTTTAACAGTCAAAATATGAGACACTCCAAATTTATTGACCATATATTTATTTCTGGCTAATTATCTTAGAGTCGTTTGTGTCATAAGTCCAAACTCAGTCCCAGGAGCTAATGACAAGGTGACTGTAGGGCTGAGTGCCTTCTGGAAGTGCTAGAGGAGGATCTATTTGCCTTTTCCAGCTTCGGGAGGGTGTTCATATTCCTTGGTCTTTGCATCACTTCCAGCAATGACATCACACAGTCCCCTGCTTCCAATGGTCACATTTCCTTCTGTGACTCTGACACTCCCACTTCCCCATTATAAAGATCTTTTTGATTACATTATGCCAATGTGGACAATCCAGAATTATACTCTTATGTCAAAATCCAAAATAAGGAGCTCTGGTGGTGAAGTGGTTAGAATATTCTGCTGCTAATCAAAAAGATAGGTTATTTGAACCCACCCCCTGCTGTATTGCAGGAGAAAGAGGAGACACTCTGCTTTCATAAAGATTCATAGCTTTGGGAAACCTATGTGGTAGTTCTACTTTGCCCTAAAGGGTCTCTATGATAGGAGTTGACCTGAAGGCAATAGATTTTTGGATTTGTCAAAATCCTTAATTTAATAACACCTGAAAAGTCCCTTTGCCATGTAAGGTGACATATTCACAGGTTCTGGAAATTATGACATGGACATCTTTGAGGGGCAAGGAGGGACATTATTCACCCTACCCATACTATCTGTTTTAGTTCCTTAGTGCTGCTATATCAGGAACATCACAAATGGATGGCTTTAACAAACAGGGATTCATTCTACAGTTTAAGAAGTTAGATGTTCTAGATCAAAGTGCCAGCTCTAAGGACTAGGTGAAGGGCCCTTGACCTGGGTCTTCACCTCTTCCTCTTATTCCAGGTTCATCAGAGCTAGGGGTTTCTTTCTGACTCACATAGCCACAGGCTGCTAAGGCTGACGAACCCAAGGTCGACCAGTAAAATGACATGGTCCAAGACTGGCAGGCAGCACAGCAGGCCAGGACTTGAAAGCAGGGCCCAGACGTGTCAAAATTTTGAGACCTTTCTCAAAGCTTCTCCTTAACTGCTGTGGAAGCAGGCCACACTCTGAAGGCAACTTAATTGCCATCAAGGAGGTGATTACAGTTTCATCATGGGGGATAACTACATGCACCTGTCCAGGTACTCAAAACCACACCCAGCCAAGCTGACACACAATCTTAACTACTACACCATCTTCTCCCAGTTTAGTCTATGTGGTATGGCTGGCACTAATTTCTATACCCTTACTTCCTAATAGAGTCTATACCCTACACTGAGAAGTTAGACAACTTCTCCACAATGACCACAGTAATCAGTTATAGAATGCAGAGATGACCAAAGCTAAGCAGGTGTGTTAACTCCTTATTACTTTGTCTGAATAATTTCAAAAGAATGCTCTTTTTCTACTGGATTTGCTAAGTTTATAAGATATGATTCTCTTATCTTACAAATTTAGCAAATAGCCTTTGCTTTCCCACGTGGAGAATGAAATGAACTCAGAGAAAAGCATCAGTGAGAGATGGAGACATGGAGAAACAATTCTGGTAATATTTTTGGTGCTCATCAAAGAATTTAGCAACACTCCCACCTTTTTTTTTTTTTTTTTTTTTTTTAAGTTTGACCTGTTTTCAATCACTTGCATGTAGTACAGTGTAACCACATTATGGTAAATGATTAGAATTGTAGATGATGGGAAAAACAGTTCAAATCTAGAAGACAAATGTTAGCATCGATTTTGAAGGATTAGCAAGGATGGGACGAAAAGTAGCAAAGCTAGTGCAAAGAAGAATTATTAACAATAGAGTAGGACAAATTATTATGAACTTTAGGAATTCTGAGCATGACTCTGAATATTCTTTTTATGGGATTGTCTCTTTGTTGTGTAATGCTTGAGTGCAGCAGTTAAAAGTTGTGGATGAGTTACTATGAAACAGAATTATATAAGAAATGTTAGAATATAATGAGATATTTTTTAGAGAGGAAAACAACTAAGAAAAATGATTCAGACAACTAGCCAGTATTATTATAAATAGGGAATTAACTGAATTAACTAGTATTACATAGGGTCACTGTGAGTCAGAATTGACTCAATGGAAGTGGGTTTCTTTGTTTTTAATTGGTATATTGAATGATGTGAGCAAAACTTTTCCTTTTAGTGTTTTCAATAAAAGGATTTCAGAATGTGAACTATTTCTATTCAGTGGCTGTTATTTTTTTTCTTCTTACTTAAGAAAGTGGCTGTACCTTGCAGATGGTCCAGTTCTTGATCTGTCTGCACAGTTCTGTGTACCTTCCACATGCTGGGTTGCCCTGGATTTAAAAGGAGACCCCAGCCATGCAGAGGAGATGACAACAGTGCAGATCCAATCATCAAAACAGCAGGCTTTAAGGCACAGCAGTTGGGACATTCATATAACCACCAAAATTAAAAAACTTCAGAAAAAGATGCTCATAAAAATATGAACTGACCTTTAATTAAAGCTATAAAGAAAGTATCTTTTTAAAATTTTTTCCTCAGTGCTGCTGTGACTAGATGACAGATGCAAGAC
The DNA here is from genome assembly GCF_000298275.1 of Orycteropus afer afer. Taxonomy (NCBI): domain Eukaryota; kingdom Metazoa; phylum Chordata; class Mammalia; order Tubulidentata; family Orycteropodidae; genus Orycteropus; species Orycteropus afer. The sequence goes on along the minus strand of NW_006922191.1, from coordinate 1,183,877 downwards.
TTATTGCATCAAGTATTTAACCAGAAAAACATATTTTCTCTCCTAGGGATGTAGTAAATTGTTTTGTTACGTGAAGGGAAAGTACAATACACCTGTGCACAGTTGCTTGTTGCCAAGTCTTTTTGTTTTCCAAAACGTTGTGATATATTTGATTCTTTTCCTTTTAATCCTGCATGCAAATATTGAAATCACTTGAAATATATTAATAGCCCAAGATATTGTTTTTAAGTTTTGTATTTTCTAACAGATTGAATATTTTCCCAGCTTCCTTTATTAACGACATCACCAAATGCCAATATAACACAAAATGTCCATGAAAGACATATCATTTTCCAAATAATTTGGAAATAAAAAAGGCCCTAAAAAGTAAAACAAACACAAAGAATTAAAGAAAAAAAAATATCTTTTACAAAATATATTAAAAAATATACAATATAAAGAAAGCTCTAGTCTTTAAGGTAAGTGCATGTAAATGTATACACACACAGACATACGTATCTACACACAGACACATATATGGAGAGAGAACACATGAGTGCAAATGATAAAGCAGATGAGGCAAAATATTAATAATAGATGAATCTAGATAAAACGCTTACCTGTTGCAATAGGGTTGATTTTGACTCACAGCAAAGACCCTTTAGGGCTGAGTAAAACGACCCCATAAGGTTTTCAAGGCTGTACTCTTTATGGAAGTAGACTATCATGTCCATCTCCTGCAGAACAGCCTGTTGGTTCAAATTGTCTACCTTTTGGGTGGCAGCCAAGTGCTTAAGTATTGCCCCACCAAGCCTCCTAAGAAGTATACAAATGTTCTTTATGTGTTCTTCAAGTACACAGAGGACTTTATACATCCTTTGTACTTTTTTTCAACATGTTCACAAGTTTGAAATTAGTTTCAAATAAGAATAAAAACAAGCAAACAAACAAAAAATAGCCTAATGATAACCTTTGTTCTAAATTACAAAATAAAATAAATGAACTAGTACTAAAGTTAGACTCCATATAACAGTTCAAGTATTAATCCTGCCATTTGAATTTAATTCCTTGTATATCTTTCAATAGTAAAGTTGATAATGTAGTTAATAAAACGTGAAGATTCTCTTCTTCCAGACACTTCATGGCATTTCTGGTCGAGTCTTTTAGGGAATCAATATTCTAAAGAAAAATTAAAGAGCCAATATTTCAAAAGCCAATTTTATTTTTAAATGCCGGGTAGAAATAGGACAAGGAAGAGAAAGCACAGAAAGTGGCAATTATAATAGTAAAAGTGGCCCAGAGCGCTGTGCAGGAAGATGCTGTCCTGGTCCTGATTCATGTCAACATGACCCTATTCCTGACACCGAAGTTGATCCCTGGGATTATGAACAGGCAGTGCAGTCACAAAGAAATGAGAGAGTCAACCTTCAGATTCAACCATTTCCCTTCTGATAGTTGTCAAAAGGATAAAATTCATGCCTCAAACTCATCTGTTCCTATTACAAACTTTGTCATTGGAATGAGGTGCCTGAATGTTAATAACCACTGAGATTGGGGAAAGCTTGTAGTCTGCAGCACTGCTGTAACCTTTTCAATATTCCATATTTGATTGGCTCCCAACCCAGCCTGATTTCTCACATGAAGCAGAGGTTGTAAAAGGCAATAACAGAGGCAGCCATCCAATCAAACTGCAGAACCTTGAAAAGGTCAAGCACATATAGAGTTGCCTGCCTGAGAGTGCATCAGAGAAATGAAATAAAGGACCTGTATCTTACCTGAGATTTCATAATAACTGCTGTGGATTTGAACAATTCAAATCAGTGAAGTTGAAAAAGGAGGTAACTTGTCCACCTCCATGAGAGATAAAAGTATTGCAAAGGGGTGATTTTCTTGTTTTTTCAATAAGCTGACGTCTACCCAGGCAAGTACATGCATATTGAAATAATGCAAACAGTATAGAAAAACATCTAAGACAGATAAGGTTTGGGAATCTGGACAACATGACTTCTAATCTCTGATTATATAATTATGAGTCCAATAACTTTTGACAAGGGATTTAGTATCTCTAAGCTTCGATATTCTTATCAGTAAAGTATAAAATTAATGTTTTTCTGAAAGCATTGTTTTAGAGATGAGATAAAATGACATATTTATTAACTATGTAGTAATTATAAGATGGTGGCACACAGCAGTAAAAGCAGCAGCAAAAATACTAATAAATAATACTGGTTATAATGGTAGTAGTAGTAATAGTAGCAGAAGCAATAGCAGAACGATTTATTTTCATATCAATATTGTTGTTGTTGTTGTTGCTGTTGTTGTTATGTGCAGTCGAGTCCAACCCAACTCATAGTGACCCCTCCTTGGGTTTCTGAGGCAGTAACCCTACGGAAGTAGATTGCCCAACCTTCCTTCCAAAGAGTGGCTGGTAGGTTGGAACGGCCAGCCTTCTGGTTAGCAGTCAAGTGCCTTAGGCACTATGCTACCAGAGCTCCTATAGGGAACTGTAAATAGCTATATAACTAGAGGAGACAAGGCCAACCCCCAAGGCAGGAAAGGGAGGGAATGCCGGGAGGACAAAAGACACAGGATGCAGATATGGGACGGGAGACAGGACCCACCCTCTGAGGCAAGAAAAGGAGGGGTCACAGGGGATGAAAAAGCAGCAGCATCCAAGTAAGAATCAGGTAAGTGGAGGACAGAGAGGTTTCAAACAGCTAAGGGAGACAAACTTGTCTGTCAGTTTGTCATACTGAGGTGGCTTACACATTGTCTAAAGCTTAAAGCTGTGCTACCGGTGTTTCAAAGCCAGCAGGGTAGCACATGGTGCACAGGTTTCAACACAGCTTACAGACAGGCATATTAGGAAGGAGGAAGAGGCCAACCATTTCTCAAAGAATTGGCCAGGGAAAACCTTATGAATTAGAAGAGAAGCACTGTCTGATACATTACTGGCCAACTTTATGAATAGCCCAGAAATATTGTCCAATACACTGTAGGAAGATAAGCCCCATAGGTCAGAAGGCATTCAAAATATAACTGGGAGAGAGCTGCCTCATCAGAGTAGAACCAACCTGAATGGTATGGATAAAATAAAGCTTTTGGGACTTCCATTTGCTGATGTGGTATGACTTAAATTGAGGAGAAACAGCTGCAAACATCCATTAATAATAGGAACATGGAATGTATGAAGTATTAATCTAGGAAAATTGGAATTGTCAGAAATGAAATGGCATACATAAAGATTGATATCCTTGGCATTAGTTAGCTTAAATGTACTGGTTTTGGCCATTTTGAATCAGACAACCATATGATCTACTATGCCAAGAATAACAATTTGAAGAGGGTTGGTGTGGCATTCATCATCACAAAGAATGTTTCAAGATCTATTGTGAAGTACAAAGCTGTCAGTGATAGAATAATAGCCATATATCTACAAGGAAGACCAGTTAATACTATGAGTATTTAAATTTACACACCAACTACCAAAGCCAAAGATGAGGAAATTAAAGATTTTTATCAGCTTCTTAGTCTGAAATTGACCAAACATGCAATCAAGATGTGTTAATTATCACTGGTGACTGGAATGCAAAATTTGGAAACAAAAAGAATCACCAATAGTTGGAAAATTTGGCCTGGTGACGGAAATAGTGCTGGGGATCACATGATAGAATTTTGCAAACACATTTTTTCAACAACACAAATGACAGCTATACACATGGACTTCACCAGATGGAGTACAAAGGAATCAAATTGACTTCATCTGTGGCAAGAGGCAATGGAAAAGCTCAATATCTTCACCCAAAACAAGGCCAGGAGCTGAATTTGGAACAGACTATCAACTGCTCAAATACAAATTCAATGAAGTTGAAGACAATTAAAACGAGTCCACAAGAGCCAAACTATGACCTTGAATATAACCCCCTTGAATTTAGAGACCATCTAAAGAATAGATTTGATGCATTAACACCAATGACTGAAAACCAGAAGAATAGTGGAATGACATCAAGAGCATCATCCATGAAGAAAGCAAGATGTCATTAAAAAGACAAGAATGGAGGAAAAGATCAAAATGGATGTCAGAAGTGACTGTGAAATTTGTTTTTCAGCAAAGAAAAGCTAACACAAATGAAAGAAATGACAAGACAAAATTGCTGAACAGATGATTTCAAAGAACAGCTGGAGAAGAGAAAGCCAATTATTGTAATGAAATGTGCAAAGAGCTGGAGTTAGAGCACCAAAAGGGAAGAACACACTCAGGATTTCTCAAGCTGGAAGAACTGAGGAAAAAATGTAAGCCTTGAGGTGCAATGCTGAAAGATTCTATGGGCAAAATTTTGAATGATTCAGGAAGCATCAAAAGAAGATGGAGGGAATACACAGAGTCACTGTATCAAAAAGAACTGTTAGATCTTCATTCATTTCAGGAGGTGGCATATGATCAAGAACCAATGGTATTGAAGGAAGAAGTGAAAGCTGCACTGAAGGAATTGCCAAAGAACAAGCCTCCAGGAATTGACGGAATATCCATTGAGTTGTTTCAACAAATGAATCCCCCGCGGGAGGCGATCACTCGGTTATGCCAAGTGATTTGGAAGACAGCTACCTGGCCAAATGACTGGATGAGATCCATATTCGTACCCATTCCAAAGAAAGGTGATCCCACAGAATGTGGAATTCATCAAACAATATAATTACTATCGCATTCAAGTAAAATCTTACTGAAGATAATTCAAAAACGGTTGCAGGAGTATATTGACAGAGAACTTCCAGAGGTGAAAGCTGGATTCAGAAGAGGATGTGGAACAAAGGATATCATTGCTGATGTCAGATGGATCTTAGCTGAAACCAAAGAATACCAGAAAGTTGTTTACTTGACTATGCAAAAGCATTTGATTGTGTGGATCATAACAAATTGTGGATAACATGGAAACAAATGGAAATTCCTGAACACTTAATTGTACTCATGAGGAACTGGTACATAGACCAGGAGGCTGCTGTTCAAACAGAACAAGGGGGCACTGCATGGTTTAAAATCAAGAAGGGAGTGTGTTAGGGTTGTATCCTTTCCCAATACTTATTCAATCTATATGGTGAACAAATAATCTGAGAAACTGGACTATATGAAGAAGAATGTGGCATCAGGATTGGAGGAAGTATCATTAACAACCTGTGATATGCTGACAACACAACTTTGCTTGCTGAAAGTGAGGATGACTTGAAGCGCTTACTAGCAAACATTGAAGAATATAGTCTGGAGTATGGATTACACCTCAATATAAAGAAAACAAAAATCCTCACAACTGGACCTATAAGCAGCAACACGATAAATGGAGAAAAGATTGAAGCTGTCAAAGACGTCACATTTCTTGGTTCTACAATTGAAGCCAATGGAAGCAGCAGGCAGGACATCAGATGACGTACAGCACTGGGGAAATGGGCTGCAAAGGTCCTCTTTCAAGTGCTGAAGAGCAAAGATATCTCCTTGAGGACTAAGGTGCTCCTGACACAAGCCATGTTATTTTCAATCAAGATCCATGGTATTTTCATGTGAGAGCTGGACAATGAATAAGGAAGACCGAAGAAGAGTTGATGCTTTTTAGTTGTGGGGCTTGCAAAAAATGCTCAAAGTATCATGGATTGGTAAAAGAACTAACAATTCTGTCCTGGAGAAAGTGCAGCTGGAATGCTCTTTGGAAGCAAGA
>NW_006922191.1:1166017-1176458 GCF_000298275.1 Orycteropus afer afer | reverse complement strand
CCTCGGAAACCCAAGGAGGGGTCGCTATGAGTCGGGTTTGACTCGACGGCACATAACAACAACAACAACAACAACAACAAGTCAGGATACTCATCATCCCAAATATGGAGTCACTCCTGGGCTTAGCTGTGGCCTTCACTGAGACTGCATCTCAGGCCAACATTTCATTCAGCTCTATTATTCCTCTCTTTTCTTCTACAAGGGTTGGTTTCAAGAGAAGTCTCTAAAAACTTAACAGGCTAGTGATCTCTGTCAGTCTGACCCCTGGCAAGAGAATACATTAAGAACCCCTACAAAAGTAATAAGGAAATCATAGCTAAACTGCTAATAGTTGGTAAAATCATGATAAAACAGTTCACAAAAGAAGAAACAATAAGTCAGAGAATTTATGAAGATATGTTCTAAGTCAATACTGATCAGGAAAATGGAAACGTGAATGACAAGACATTTAAATTACTTGATAATAACACTCTTGGAGGTGATAAGGATTTACCTTCTTAACTGTAGCTGATGGGAGTGTACACTGGAAAACATCTTTGTTAAGAAGGTTAGCCTTATTTCCTAAAGTTGAACATTCATTTACCTGAGAGAATTTCCTGTTCTTGTACAACTAGAGGGATGGACAAGAAGGTCCCATAGAGGTTCTATTTTCAATAATAAACAAATAAATAAAGTAAATCCACATCAAAGATTGTGTGGAGTAAGAAAATGTAATTTCTTTATAAATTAGAATATTACTCTACAGTAAAAACAAATAAACTACACTGAAGTGAAACAATATGGATGAATTTTGACAATGTATTAATTAGTAAAAAGAGTAAAACTCCAAGATATTACCATCTGGAAAAATACTCTTTTTTTGAAACAATATTACCATCTGGAAAAATACTCTTTTTTTGAAACAATAATTTCAAGAAATGTCTACAGATGAAAAACTGTATGAAAGGAAAAGAAAAAGCACAATAAATGTGAATTCAGAATTAAAGTTGCCTTAAGTTGTAGGGGTGATGGGATGGGTGAGTAGAGCTCATGTTTTTATTTGTGTCTTTTCACAAAGGTCTTGTTGTTGTTAGTAGGTGCCCCTGAGTCATCCTCAACTCAGAATGAAACATTCAACAACAAAATGAAACCCTACCTAGTCCTGTGCTATGCTCACAGTCCTTGTGATGCTGAGTCCACCATGACCACCACTGTGTCAATCCATCCACTGAGGAGCTTTGCCTCTTTTGCTGACCCTCTGCTTTACCAAGCATAATATCCTTCACCAAGGAATGGTCCCTCTGACAATCTGACCAAAGTAAACGAGACGAAGTCTGGCCAGTCTCACTTCCAAGGAGCATTCTGTTTGCACTTTCTCCAGGACAGAGTTGTTTGTTTTTGTCCTAGGTTTATTTTATATTATCTCATCGAAACACGACATGATAACATTTACTTGAACACTGCATTTGAGTGTCTGTAGTATATTACTAATTTTTATGGACCAAGATTGCTTATAGAAAGTTCCTTAGCAAAAGGTGATAATTAACAGCAAGAGAAGTGGCAAAAATTTAAACAAATCATTACTCTAAAACTCAAATAAGAGAACGGTCTGTTGTCATTTTTAGGACACCGTCCTAGCACTTGAGAATATTATGTTTTTTTTAATTAGGACAGGAAAATAACTGGGCTTAATGTGACGACAATTGATGAAAAGTCTTCAATGTGATAAACTATAAACAGATCTTTTGAATTTAGTAACTTATTGACTTTTCTCACTACAAATGCAATATATGCTCAATACAGAAGACAGAGAATCAGAGGAAGTTATTCAGGAAAACAACAACATAATACTTAATCTCAAAGAAAGCAAGTATTAACTATATCTAGTTTTTTTTTTTAAATATGTAAACACACACACAAATAATTTTTATATAAATGATATTGTACTGATGATATATTTTGTACCTTTTAACTTAGCTAAATTAAACCTTAAGATTCTTTTAATTTACATTTTTATGATTATTAGTAAAGTTGCTTTTTTTTTTAACTGACTTCTGACAGGATAGCATAAGGGTCTCCCCTATCTGCTGAACTGCTCCCAGGAAAACTGGTGAAAATTATTGAAGAACTGAATGAGGACCACCACCTTCCAAAGCCTCTGGAAATGGTCCTAAAGAAAAACAGCAAAGGATGACATATCTATTTGAGAATTCTGTGAGAATCCAGTGAGGCCAGAGTCGGTGATATTTAAACAAGTACTACTGCCTTCTTTGCCCCGTCCAACCCAAAGAGACAGACTCTCTTCCAGACTGCAGAGACAAAGAACTCTGGATTGCCTTTCTCTCCAGCCCCTGGCTGGAGGGCTTTCTTCCTGCAAAGAGCAGATCTTCATTATTTTCCTTTGTTTGTTGATATCTTGCCCCAGTCTGTTACAAGGCTAACTACTGAAAAAATTCAGTCTAGAGCATGAGCTTCCTTTTTCTGCTCAAACCCCACATACAACAAAGGGTCTTCCTTGGGCCCTGAGACTAGAAGGACCCCAAAGATTCTTCCACCAAGTCACAAGGCAGCGAGTTACTATGCCAGGAGAAAAGGCTCTCTGTCCGCACTGAGCGCTCAGCTGCTAGAGCAGAAGCGTCACTCAGAGACAAGCTTACCTTTCTTTGCTCCCATTCCTAGCTCTAGAACTCTGACTCAAAGACTTTGAGGTGTGAAGCAAGCCTTCAATCATGTAGTTCCTAATTTCTTCCCAAAGGAACTGACTTCATTTCCAAAAGAGCAAATGATTAAATGCATTATACTGACAAACCAAATTTACAGTCTTTATGAAAGCAGATCACCAGAAATTTTCTTCCAAGCAGCTTTTGTTGTGTTGTTATATGCCTTCGAGTCAGACCCAACTCATAGTGACCCCTCCTTGGGTTTCCAAGGCAGTATCGCTAGGGAAAGTAGATTGCCAAACCTTCCTTCAGAGGAGTGGCTGGTGGGTTTGAACTGCTAGCCTTCTGGTTAGCAGTCAAGTACCTTAGGCACTATGCTACCAGAGCTCCTAAGAAGCTTTTGGATGGGTACCAATTATTAATGTTTAGGTTGGCAGCTGATCACAGACCATTTGTACCATCTAGGGAATTTTTATCAAGATAATAGTGGTATTATAAAATGAGATTGAAAACATTTCCTTTTTTCTCTTTTCTAGAAGAACTTGCGAAGAATTATTAATTTTTCTTCATATCTTCGATAGAATTCAGTGGGTAGGGAATTTCAGTCTGAGAATTTCTTTGTGGGTAGTTTTTGATTGCTAAGCCAATTTATTTGTTATGGGTCTATTGGATTGTCTATTTCTTCTTGAGTCAGTTTCAGTAATTTGTGTCATTCTAAGAATTTTTCCATATTACCTAAGTTATATAGTTTGTTGCTGTATAATTTTTCATAGTATTTGTTTATCCTCCATTTTATTTCTGTGTTGTTGTTGTTATGTGCCTTTGAGTCAGACCTGACTCCTAGTGACCCCTGGTTGGGTTTCCAAGGCAGTATCACTCTAGAAATAGATTGCCCAACCTTCCTTCTGAGGAGTGGCGGGTGGGTTTGAACTGCCAGCCTACTGGTTAGCAGTCAAGTGCTCTAGACACTACACTACCAAAGCCTCTCTTTAATTTCTGATTCTTGTAATTTTAATTTTTTTTTCTCTTTTATTCTTGGTCAGTCTAGCTTGTTGACTTTCTTGGTGCATTCTTTGAAAAAATATGTATTGAAAAACTAATCATATGCTAAGAACTTGATAAAAACAGTAACTATTTTGTTCTATTTTATTTACCTCTTCAATTATCTAATGACATTTAATTTTAAATTAAGTGAATTAAAAATTTATTAGAAATATGAAATTTTTACCATAATATAAGAGTTACATGAGAGTTATATTTTTCTATGAGAATATGCAGAAAGATGATTGACTTACATAAATCAGGACACATCACTGAGCTGAGACTTGTAGAAATATAAAGGAGTTAGCAAGATGAAAGACGGGGGGTGGGATTCCCTGGAAAATAAATAGCAGGTGCAAGGAACTTGAGGAAAGAGGGAATTTAGAACCTCTACGAGACTGAAAAACATCAGTGGGAATTAAGTCAGTTTCCCGATAAAGAGCACGTTATGAAAGATAGAACTTGGTGTAATGTTAAGAAAACCTCCATTAATGTCACTGCCATTCACTCATCTGGATGGGATTCCATAGACCTTTCCTTACCATCAACAGAGGTGTTACTGTGAGAAAAAGTTTTAATTCTCCCAGAATCCACATTTCTGAGGTTCAGTTGGTAAACCATTACCATTGCCCTTGAGATCTTCTTTTGAATCTTGAGCCTTGAATACACTGCTTTCTTTATGCCATCTTTAAGTCAAACAGTAGCCTAGTAAGCAGCTTATGGGAGAATGGTTTACTTAGGCATTGGGCTCTTTTGAAGAATTATGTATGCATAGTCAATTTTCAGAAACAGAAACTCCAGCATCAGACTGGAAACTGTTTTAGAGAAGATGTTATTATGTAAACACTGTTCCCAGTCCTGTTTCCATGGCAATGTAGCTAAGATAGGGTATAAGAATCTTCAGAAGGTCTCTCATCATCAGAATATTTTTGATTCCCTAGTCAAAATATTATCCCAATTTGAAAATCTCTTATTGAATAAATTTAAATCAATTTCTTTTATTAGCTTAATAAGATTGTTTAAATAGCAATGACATGGCCAGGCTTGCTTTAGGGTTAACCATGAGGCCTTTTGCTTGTACCAAGTTTTTGGATGCAGTTTAACAAGTGTTTTTATATGTGATTTATTGATAAATTGAATTTCCAGCATTGGATTTGAGGGAACCCTTAAGATCCTAAATTAGATACCATAAATTATACTTGTCCTGAGCAAGTGTGATCAAGGTGTAGAGTGTTCTGTTTCAATCTTCTTAAAGAACACAGCTTTGCTATAACTACATTAAAGCTCTCAAGTTTATTTTTCTTTGTAGAATCATGCTTCTTAACTGCTTATTTAAATCATGTTTCTTTTCATTCTAGATACTGTTTCAGTATTTACAATTTTTTTCATGAATGAAATATGAAAGCATGCAATTATTTTTAATCAGAAATAACATCAAATAAAATGTTTAGTTATAGCTGGCTTGTTTGATAAACTTTGAAACCAATTTTAATTTTATATGAAACAGATCTATTTAAAGATCATCAAGATGTATTCTGTGGTAATTTCTCTCTATTTTCTTATTTTCTATTAGAAAAGCACACTGATTATACTTTCTGCTTCTTCAAAAACATTCTTTTCTGCCAACAAGATTTTAAATAACTATAATGCCCTCATTACTTACATGGGCATGTATGAAATCTTCATCTAGAAAATAATAATATATTTCAAACAGTATAGAGTTTAAATGTCACCATTTCATAGTCAAAAAGTGTTTATTGAATATGTCTTATGAGCCAGGCACAAAAAATTGTCAAAAAAAAAGAAAAAAAATGTGTTTGAAAATACATTTAAAAATTAAAATTCATTTGTGAACAAATAAATGGAAATTAAAACAGTCACATATAATGTAATTCATTTTTTAAATAGTATTTTAACAATTTAAGTTTCCAGAAAATTTGAAAAGATGGTACATAGATTCTCCACTATTGTCCATTCAGTCTCTCCTATTGTTCACAGCTCACATTAGTGTGGAGCATTTGTTAAACCCAATGAACCAACACTGTGCATTATTATTAACCAAAGTGCATACTTTATTCATATTCCCTTAGTTTTACCTCATGTCTTTTTTTTCTTCTAGGATCACATCCAGGATACCATATTATATTTAGTTATTATGTCTCCTTAAGTTCCACAGTTTCACAGACTTTCCTTGTTTTTGATGACTGACAGTTTTGAGGAGTACTGGTCCAGTATTTTGTAAATTACTCCTCAGCTGTGATTTATCTTGTATTGTTCTGATGATTAGGCTGGAATAATGGGTTTTTGGAAAGAAGACCATAGATACAATGTCATTTTCATCACACCATATTAAAGGTACGCCCTATCAACATAACTCATTCCTGATGTTCAACCTGATCACTTGACAAACCACTTTGCCAGATTTTTCCACTGTAAGATATTCTTCCTCCACCTCCACTTTCCAAACTGTACTCTTCTGAAGGAAGGCAATATGAGCAGTTCACACTCAGTTCCTATTAAGAAAAATATGAGCCACTTCTTTGTGAGGAGAGTATCTATATAAATTATTTTACATTCTTCTGCAAAAGAGGATTGTCTATCCTTTATTTTTGTTATTTATTCAATCATTTATCTATATCAGTATAAACTTATAGATATTGATTTTATACTTTAGGTTAAATTCAACACTACTTATTTTATTGGTGAAATTTTCCAACTTTAACCATTGGGGTTCTTTCAGTTGGCTCTTTGATATATCTCATCATTCCTTGGCAAGTGGGGAGGGTGCTTCCTTATGTTTTGGCACTATAAGATGCTCAAAGATCATTCTGAATATTTCTGGTCCCAGTTCTAGAATTAGCCAATTCTTCAGAAGCCCTGGCTCCCTTTATTGCAAAATGATATTAACCCAATTTTGATGAAGTACATCTACACAAAACAGGAGCTCTGGTGGCATAGTGCCAAAGGCATTTAACTGCTAACCAGAAAGCTGGCAGTTCAAACCCACCAGCTACTCCTTGGAAGGAAGATTGGGCAATCTACTTCCATAGTGACACTGCCTCAGAAACCCAAGGAGGGGTCACTATTACTCAGATCCTACTCCATGGCAGTGATTTTGTTTTTGACACAAAACAGAAACAAAACAAAATGAAACTACAGCTCTCATCATATTTAATGGTGATAAACTGCCTTAAAGCTGGCAGAAGAAATAAATATATGTATGTATATTGAACAGTCTATATAAAAACATGTATAAATATTTCTATATGTAACTATCTGCATGGAAGACTGGGCAATTTACTTCCATAGTGATACTGCCTCAGAAACCCAAGAAGGGGTTGCTATGAGTCAGATCGACTCTACAACAATGAGTTGAGTTGATTGGTTCAACACACATTCCTACTAATGGCCCAAACTTTTATCCATTCCCAGATGAATCACTCTAACGTCCTTCCATTGCTGATCTGTAAACTTGCACTTGAAGAGTGAGAAACCTGACTCTGATCATCTACCATCCATTTACTTAAGTTTTCAACTCCAGTGTCAGAATTGCTTTACTGTGATCCCATGAGAAAACGATTATGAACTGGAGTACAGTTCTTATGTACAGTTTCTTTTAACTTTAGGCTTAAGAATTCCACTCATGTTCAGATTTATGTAGGTCAGAATCTTTTTATCCCCATTTTTTTTGTCCAATTATTTCATGAGTTCATACTGCAATTAGTTTATTTTGCCATATTCACATGAATTCTTTGGATCTCCTTACCCTGCAACTGATTTTTTTCTTTAATTTCTGTATAAAATTCACTCTGTCCTCTGTAAAGTACTGCAATTTTGACAAAAGTACAGTGCCAGGTATCCACAATTACATTATCATTCAGGGTAGTTTTACTATTCTAAAATATCTTCTGTGCTTCACTTATCCCACTCCACTTCAATTCCCCAAACAGCTGACAACCACTGATCTTTTTACATTTTCCAGAATAATTGGAATAATTGGAATCATATAATATGTATCTTTTTTGAACTAAAGAGAGTCTGAAACTTAGTCTTAAATGCAAAGTAGCTAAAGTGAAAGTAAGAAAAGATGAAGTAAAGGAGTTGAATAGAGTGCTTCAAAGGACAACTTGAGAAGCTAAGATAAAGCATAACGATAAAATGTGGGAAGATATGGAGCTAGAAAACAAAAAGGAAAGAATGTGGCCATCATTTCTTAAGCTGAAAGAACTAAACAGCAAGTTTAGTTGCATTACTGAATAATTTTATGGTCAAGAAAATGAATAACACTGCATCAAAACACAGTTATTGTGTCAAAAATAATTAGTTGGCATCCAAATATTTCAAAAGGTAACAGATGATCAACAACCACTGGTACTGAAGGAAGACATTCAAGCTCTATGGAAGACATTGGCAAAAAAACTAAAGTCCAAAAATTGACAAAGTACCAACTGAGATGTTTCAAAACATGAGCTCAATGCTGGAAGGACTCATTCAACTAAATCAAGAAATTTGGAATACAGCTACTTGGCCAGATGACTGAAAGGGATCCGTATCTGATCTGTGACCATTCCAAAGAAAGGCAATCAAACGGAATGCAGAAATTATCAAACAGTATCATTCCTAGCAAAGTTTTGCTAAAAATAATTCAAACTGAATGTAGCCTCCGTTGACGGGGAACTGCCAGAACTTCAAGCCCGATTCAGAAGAGTATATGGAACTAGGGCTTTTGCCAGATGGATATTGACTGAAAACAAAGAATATCTTTCTAGATGTGTACTGTTTTATCAACTACACAAAGACGTTTAACTGTGTGGGTCATAAAATATTATGAATAACATTACAAAATATGGGAATTCCAGAACTCTTCCTTAATTGTGGAACTCTTCCTTAACCATGTGGAACCTGCACAAAAGGCAGTCATACAAACCAAATAAGGGGATGCTGTGTTGTTCAAATTTGAAGAAAGTGGGCAACAGGGTTGTATCCTTTCACCTTATTCATTTAATCTGTATACTGAACAAATAATATGAAAAGCTGGATTATATGAAGAAGAATGTGGCATCAGCATTGGAGGAAGACTTATAAACAACCTGTGATATACAGATGAGACAATCTCACTTGCTGAACATAAGGAAAAATTAAAGCACTTACTGATCAAAGAAAAAGACTACAGCCTTCATCGTAGATTACACCTGAATGTGAAAAAACAAAAAATCCTCACAACTGGACTAATAAAGAACAGTATATTAAATGGTGAATAAATTGATGTTGTCAATGATATTTCATTCCACATAGATACACAATCAATGTTCATTGAAATAGCAGTCAAGAAATCAAATGCATTGGTCAAATGTGCTGGGGGGGGGAATAAAAAAATAAACTTATTTAAAGTACTAAAAAGCAGATGTTGCTTTGATACTAAGGTATGTCTGACCCACGTCATGGTCTTCAATTACTTAATATGCATGCAAAAGCTGGACAATGGAAAAAAGAAGACAGAAGAATTGAAGCATTTGAATTGTGATGTTGATGAAGAATATTGATTGGCAAAAGTATGAACAAATGAATCTTAGAAGAAATACAGCCAGACAGCTTCTTAGATGTGAGGATGTCAAAAGAAGAATTAAACAGAAAAATGAATGAAAAGAGAAAATGGAAGCATATATGAGGAGGAAAAGAATATAGGAAAAAAAATGAATGGAAGAGAGATAAAGAAAAGAAGAAAGGAGAGAGGAATATAAAGTGAACCACATCTAGAAAGATGTTTTAATTTCTACTCTATTCACTTTACAACTCCATCAAGCTGCGCTATTAAAAAAAAAAAAATGCTTTAGTTTTAAAAGATGATTGAAATTTTCTAAGGTAGAAGCTAAACTTAGTTAATTAATGATTAGTTAGTTAATGATCCCAATTTTCATCTTAGGAATATCCTCACATTTTTCTTGTTGATGATAGCCTCAACGAAACTGCATTGCAGTGATAGAGATATCCAATATAGGTGGAAATTCATAAGCACTTTCAGGACTTTTAATAGGGCATACACAAAGTAAAACCCAACTTCTTTGGATAGCTATAAATCTCTCTCTGTATGTATATACATGTATGTATATATGTATGTGCATGTGTATACATATACATATTTGTTGTTGTTGTTAGTTGCCATTGAATTGACTCTGACTCATAGCAACCCTAAGTACACAGAAGAAAACACTGTCCAGTCCTGTGCCAGCCTCACAATCCTTTTTGCCACTGTGTCAATCCATCTCATTGAGGGCCTTCCCCTTTTTCACTGACCCTCGACTTTACTAAGCATGATATCCTCTTTCCAGGAATGGTCCATTCTGACAACATGACCAAAATAAATGAGATGAAGGCTGGCCATTCTCACTTCCAAGGAGCATCTCAGCTGCACTTCCTCCAGGACAGATTTGTCGTTCTGGCAATTCTTGATACTTTCTATATATACATATAATTTTGTTTTGAGTTTTACTTTTTCTTTTGATATATATATTCTGGTGGTGTAGTAAGGCATATGACTGTTAAACAAAAGGTTAGTGGTTCAAACCCATCAGCTAATCCGTGGAAGAAAGGTAAGGCTGTCTGTTTCCATAAAGATTTACAGACTTGGAAACTCCGTGGGGGTAACTATGAGTTGGACTTTACTTAATGGTAGTGAGACATATACATAAATCAAAGCTTTACTATCTATATCTATCTATCTATCTATATGTATATGTATATGTATATGTATATGTATATGT
>NW_006922191.1:1161916-1164793 GCF_000298275.1 Orycteropus afer afer | reverse complement strand
ATGTATATAGCAAAGCTTTAGCTTATATATTATAGTATACACATATACATACAAAGAACAAAGCTAAAGTAAAACTCAAAACAAAATAATGATAAAATACCTCAATGTGAGTTTAAATGGAGATTGAACCTAACACCAAAACTTGAAGAAAAATCATTATAATATTTGAGAAATTGGGCCATTCTAGTTCTCAATTATTTTACTTTGTTTCATGAAGATGTGGTCTGTGTTCCTGTACAATACCAAGATCCCTCAGGGATATCTTATGCATTGGAAGAAAACAGTATGAAATTTTAAAATAACCCAAAATATAACTAGAGTAGCATTGATTTTTCAGTTTAAGAATCCTTTGGGGAGAAAAATAAAGATAACTTACTGAATCTTCAGTTTACTTCCTTGACACAAATATTTGACTGCTAGAGTCTTTGAGTTTAAAAGATTATTATAAATGATTATTTCCAGCAAATAGCTGTTTTTAAAATATTCCATTCTCAACACATAATGATTACTGTAGAAAGCATTATCTTTCTAGATATCAGGATGCAAATATATCTATTAAAAATATATATTACTTAATATTGTTGAGGCTACAAAGCATTGAAAACCTTACATAACAATGCCTTAAGCAAGAAAGATGTTTCTTTCATGGAAAAAAGTTCATGTAAGTCATCTAAGGTTTCCATGTTTTCAGAACCAAGTCTCCTCTTAGTTTTGCTCTAATGTTTGTGGCCTCCACTCACAAGTTATTCTCATGGTCCAAGAAAGAGTCATCAGCTACCACCATTAAGTCTACATTATAGTCATCAAGAAGGAGACAGGCAACTCCTTTATAAGAACTTTTACTACAACTTCCTACACAGAACATTTTCACTTATGTCTCATTGAGCAGTAAAGTCAAATGGATGCACTTAGTTGCATAGGAACCTAGTAAACATAATTTTTATGCTATGTCTCATTTCCTAGGTAAAATTTGAGTTGTTTTTGTTGTCTTTAGGTGCTGTCGACTTGTCTCCTACTCATAGTGACCCTATGCATAGCAGAACAAAACACTGCCCGGGCCAGTGTCAACCTCATGATCTTTGCTGTACCTGCGGCCATCATTGCAGCCTATGTGTCTATCCATCTCTCTTGGGGTCTTCCTCTTCTTCATTGACCCTCCACTTTACCAAACATAATATACTTCTCCAGGGAATGGTTCCTTCTGACAACATGACTAAACTAGGTGAGATGAAGTTTGGCCATTCTAGCTTCCAAGGAGCATTCTGGCTGCACTTCTTTTAGGAAAGATTTGTTAGTCCTTTTAGCAGACCATGGTACTCTTAGCATTTTTCTCCAACACCACAACTCAAAAGCATCAACTCTTCTTCAATCTTCCTTATTCATTGTCCAGCTTTCACAAGGATAAGAGACAATTGAAGATATCATGGCTCGGGTCAGGTGCACCTTAGTCTTCAAGGAGACATCTTTGCTCTTCAGCAGTTGAAAGAGGTCTTTTGTAGTAGATTTGCCCAATGGAATACATCATCTGATGTCTGGACTTCTGTTTCCATTGGTGTTGATTGTAGAACCAAGTAATATTACATCCATGACAACTTTACTCTTTTCTCCATCCAGCTATTTACTGGACCAGTTGTGAAGACTTTTGTTTTCTTTATATAAAGATGTAATCCATACTGCAGACTGTAGTCTTTAATCTTTATCAGTAAGTGCTTCAAGTCATCCTTACCTTCAGCAAGCAAAGTTTTGTCATCTGTGTATCACAGGTTGTTAATGAGTCTTCCTCCAATTCTGATGCCATGTTCTTCATATAGTCATATTATTTGCTCAACATACAAGTTGAATAACTATGGTGAAAAGATACAACCTTGAAGGACACATTCTGATTTTTAACCATGCAGTATCCTATTGTTCTGTTCAAAAGACAGCCTCATGAACTATGTAGAGGTTCCTCGTGAGTACAATCAAGTGTCCTGCAGTTCCGATTCTTCCCAACATTATCCACAATTTGTTATGTTCCACAAGACAATTGTTTTTGCATAGTCAATAAAACATAAGTAAACCTCTTTCTGGTATTCTTTGCTTTCAGCTAAGATCAAGGAGTCAGCCATAGAGATGCAGGTGAGGAGAGGGAACCCAAGCCACACTCCATAAGCAGTGAGGCAGGAAAGCAGGGAGAGGACAGAAAAAGCAAAGGGGACCAGAACAGATCAAGGAGTCAGCTGAAGTGGCCCAGGTAAGAGTGGTAGGAGAGGTTTCCAACAGCTAAGGGAGACAAACTTGTCTGTCAGTTTGTCCTAT
Organism: Orycteropus afer afer; assembly: GCF_000298275.1. Lineage (NCBI taxonomy): Eukaryota > Metazoa > Chordata > Mammalia > Tubulidentata > Orycteropodidae > Orycteropus > Orycteropus afer. The sequence goes on along the minus strand of NW_006922191.1, from coordinate 1,162,495 downwards.
TGTGGTGATGTGTTGCTGTGAGTCTTGAGACTGTGCCACTGGTGTTTCAAACCCAGTGGGTGCACATGGTACACAGATATCAGCCCGGCTTGCAGACTGAGACAGACTAGGAAGAAGGAGGAGGCCATCCACTTCTCAAAGAATTGGTCAGGGAAAACCATATGAATAGCAGAGAAACACTGTCTGATACATTACTGCATAACTTTATGAATAGTCCAGAAACATTGTCCAATACAGAGGAGGAAGATGAGTCACTTAGCTCAGAAAGCTCTCAAAGTAGGATGGGGCAGGAGTTGCATTATCAGAGTAAAATCAGCCTTACTCATATGGATTAGGTAAAGCTTTCGAGACCTCCATTAGTTGATTTGGCACCACTCAAATTGAAGAGAAACAGTGACAAACATCCATTAATAATTGGAATATGGAAAGTAGGAAGTATGAATCTAGGAAAATTGGAAGTTGTCAAAAATGAAATGGAAAGCATAAAGATTGATATCTTAGGCACTAGTGAACTGCAATGGACTGGTTTTGGCCATTTTGAATCAGACAACCACATGATCTACTATGCTGGGAATGACA
>NW_006922191.1:1156391-1161097 GCF_000298275.1 Orycteropus afer afer | reverse complement strand
GAAAAAATTTAAGCCTCGAATTGCAATATTGAAAGATTCTAAGGGAAAAATACTGAATGATGCAGGGAACATCAAAAGAAGATGGAAGGAATACACAGAGTCACTGTACCAAAAAAAAGTGGTCGATCTCCATCCATTTCAGGAGGTGGCATATGATCTAGAACCAATGGTATTGAAGGAGGAAGTCGAAGCTGTAATGTGGGAATTGGCAAAGAACAAGGTTCCAGGAGTTGATGGAATATGCATTGAGATATTTCAACAAATGGATGCTGCACTGGAGGCACTCGCTCGATTATGCCAAGAGATTTGGAAGACAGCTACCTGGCCAACTGACTGGAAAAGATCTATTTTTGTACCATTCCAAAGAAAGGTAATCCCACAGAATGTGGAAATTATAGAACAATATCATTAATATCTCACACAAATAAGATCTTACTGAAAATAACTCAAAAACGGTTGCAGCAGTATATTGACAGAGAACTTCCAGAAGTGCAAGCTGGATTCAGAAGAGGATGTGGAACAAGGGATATCATAGCTGCTGTCAGATGGATCTTGGCTCAAGGCAGAGAATACCAGAAAGAAGTTTACTTGTGTTTTATTGACTATGCAAAGGCATTTGATTGTGTGGATCATGACAAATTATGGATAACATTGAGAAGAATGGGAATTCCCGAACACTTGATTGTACTCATGAGGAACCTGTACCTTGTCCAGGAGGCTGTCATTTGAACAGCACAAGGGGACACTACATGGTTTAAAATCAAGAAGGGAGTGTGTCGAGGTTGTATCTTTTCCCCATACTTATTCAATCTATATGTTAAGCAAATAATCCAAGAAGCTGGACTATATGAAGAAAAACATGGCATCAGCATTGGAGGAAGAATCATTAACAACCTGAGATATGCTGATGATACAACTTTGCTTACTGAAAATGAGGATGACTTGAGGCACTTACTTATGAAGATTGAAGAAGACAGTCCACAGTACAGATTACATCTCAATATAAAGGAACAAAAATCCTCACAAATGGACCAATAAGTCAAATCATGATAAATGGAGAAAAGATTGAGGTTTTCAAACAATTCACATTGTTTGTTTCTACAATTGATGCCAATGGAAGCAGCAGTCAGGACATTGGATGACATGTAGCACTGAGTAAGTCGGCTGCAAAGAAACTCTTTCAAGTGCTGAGGAGCAAGGGTGTCTCCTTGAGGACTCAGGTGTGCCTGACATAGGCCATGATATTTCCAATTGCTTCATATGCATGTGAGAACTGGACAATGAATAAGGAAGACCTAAGAAGAGTTGATACTTTTGAGTTGTGGTACTGGTGAAGAATGCTGAAAGTACTGTGGACTGCTAAAAGAACAGATCTGCCCTGGAGGAAGTACAGCCCAGATGCTCCTTGAAAGAGAGAATGGCCAGACTTCATCTCACCTACTTTGGTCATGTTGTCAGAGGGGACCATTACCTGGAGAAGGATGTCTTGCATGGTAAGGTGGAAGGTCAACGAATGAGGGGGAGGCCTACAACAAGATGGATTGACATGGTGGCCGTGACAATGGGCTTACATATAACAAAGGTCATGGAGCTGGCCTGGGATTGGGCAGTGTTTCATTCTGCTGTGCATGGTGTTTCTATGAGTCGGAAACAACTCGATGCACCTAACAACAACAACAAGATTCATCTGATATCAGCAATGATCTCCCTTGTTCCACATCCTCTTCTGAATTCCACTTACATTTCTGGAAGTTCTCTGCCAATATACCACAGCAACCATTTTTAAATTATCTTTAACAAGATTTTATTTGTATGTGATATTAATGATATTGATTGATAATTTCCACATTCTGTTGGGATCACCTTTCTTTGGAGTAGGTACATATATGGATCTCTCCCAGTCAATTGGCCAGATATCTGTCCTCCAAATCTCTTAGCATATCTGAGTGAGTGCCTCCAGTGCAACAGCCATTTGTTGAAACATCTCAATGGGGATTCTGTCAACTGGATCTTTGTCTTTTGCCAAGTCCTTCAACTTCTTCCTTCAATACTATTGGTTCTTGATCATACATCAGCTCCTGAAATGGGTGAACATTGACCAATTATTTTGGTAAAATGACTCTGTATTCCTTCTATCTTCTTTTGATGTTTCCTGAATCATTCAACATTTTGACCATAGAATGAATCTTTCAATATTGCAACTCAAAGCTTGACTTTTCTCCTCCATTCTTTCAGTTTGAGAAATGCTGAGCATGTTTTTTTTTTTTTTTTTCACTTTTTGTTTTCTATTTCCAGGTGTTTGCACATTTTATTATAGCAACTGGCTTTGTCTTCGTGAGCTACTCTTTGAAATCTTCTGTTCAGCTCTTTTATCTTGTCATTTCTTCCATTTGCTTTAGCTACTCTCTGCTCATGTCCAAGTTTCAGAGTATCTTCTGACATTCATTTTGGTCTTTTCTTCATTTCTTATATTTTTAATGACCTCTGGCTTTCTTTGTGGATGATGTTCTTGATGTCATTCCACAGTTTCTCTGGTTCTCAGTCATTGGTGGTCAATGCCTCAAATCTATTCTTTAGATGCTCCCTAATTTCAGGAGGAATATATTCAAGGTCATATTTTGGCTGTCATGGACTTCTTTTAATAGTCTTCAGCTTCAACTTGAATGTGCAAATGAGCAGTTGATCTTCTGTTCCACAATCAGCTCCTGGCCTTGTTTTGGCCAAAGATATTGACCTTTTCCATCTCCTCTCTCCACAAGTGTAGTCAATCTTATTTCTATATATTCCATCTGGTGAAGACCACATGTATAGAAATCACTTATATTGTTTAAAAAAGGTATTCTCAATGAATAAATTGTTGGTCTTGCAAAATTCTATCATGTGATCTCCAGTGTTATTTCTAACACTAATGCCATATTTTCCAACTGCTAGTGATTCTTCTTTCTTTCCAACTTTTGCATTCCAGTTACCAATGATAATCAACACATCATGATTACATGTTTGGCCAATTTCAGACTGCAGAAGTTGATAGAAATATTCAATTTCCTCATCTTTGGCTTTGGTTGTTGATGTGTAAATTTGAATAATAGTAATATTAACTAGTCTTCCTTATAGGCATATTGATATTATCCTATCACTGACAGCATTGTGCTTCAGGAGAGATCTTGAAATATCCTTTCTGATGAGGAATGCCACACCATTCTTCTTCAAATTTTCATTTCCGGCATAGGAGATCACATGGTTGTCTGATTAAAAATGGCCAAATTGGTCCATTTCAGCTCACTAATGCCTAGGATATCAATCTTTATGTGTTCTATTTCATTTTTGACAACTTCCAATTTTCCTAGGTTCATACTTCATACTTTCCATGTTCCAATTATTAATGGATGTTTGCAGTTGTTTCTCCTCAATTTAAGTCATGCCACATCAGCATATGGAAGTCTCAAAAGCTTTACTTTATCCATATCAGTAAAGTTGGTTCTACTCTGATGAAGCAGCTCTTTCCCAGTTGTATTTTGAAAGCCTTCTGACCTAAGGGGCTTGTTCTCCTACACTGTATCAGACAATGTTTCCAGTCTATTCATAAAGTTGCTCAGTAATGCATCAGAAGGTGTTTCTTTGCTATTCATAAGGTTTTTCCTGGCCAATTCTTTGAGAAGTGGATGACTCTTCCTTCTTCCTAGTCTGTCTCAGTCTGTAAGCTGTGTTAAAACCTGTGTACCATGTACAACCCTGCTGGCATTTGAAACACCAGTGGCACAGCCTCAAGACTCACAGCAACACACAGGTCACTGCAGTACAACAAACTGACAGACAAGTTTGTTTGAAACCTCTCCACCCTGCTCAGTCTGTCATCCCCCAGCTTTTCCTTCCCATGCTTTCCTGCCTCTTGGGGGTGGGGCCTGGGTCCTTCCCCTTACCTGGATCCCTACTGCTGCTCGTTCTGTTGTCTCCCTGCCTTTTCTTTTCCCCACTATTTTTGCAATATTAACGTGTTTGAATTATGATGATGTCAATGAATATTGAATATGCCATGGGCTGCCAGAAAAATGAATAAAATCTATCTTGGAATAAGTACATCCAGAACGGTCCTTAGAAGTAAGGATGATGAAACTTTTCCTCGTGTGCATTAGACATATTATCAGGAAGGATCAGTTTCTTGAGAAGGTCATTGAAAAAGAGGGAGACCTTCAACAAGATGAATTAACACAGTGATAGCCACAGTGGACTCAAAAATGGCAATAATGATGAAGATGGCATAAGCCTGCTCAGTGTGTTATTTTGTTTTGCATGGAGTCTCCTTGAGCTGCAACTGACTCGATGTCCTTAACAACAACAACAATATATCAATCCAATTAGTTTCCAAAGACCTGGTTATGTAAAATCAGCATTATGTGAAAATGGCAGATGACCTCATCAAATCATAAAATGAAGGATGATTACATCATTACATAACTGCCAGAATGCATCTATATATAACTGCCAAATTTCATCATGACCAAACTGCTAAATTTCATCATTTTGTAAGTGCCAAACCACTGAAAATCTTGACCTAGATAAATTGACACATTGCCTTAATCATAAGAGCTAGTGTTATTCCCACTTTCACCCTGGCATTTGTTATTGCTAGATATATATCTGGCAGCATAGGAGCTCTGGTAGCATAGTGGTTAAAGCACTTGGCTGCTAACCAGAAGGCTGGCGGT